>NC_057801.1:245760006-245760695 GCF_018294505.1 Triticum aestivum
GGTGAGCCAGCCTCTCACTCGGAGGCTTAGCTGCAGTCCAGTACTCACCTAAGTTTAAAAGGTCCTACCAAACGGTACGGGTTGACCACGACCTCCCCCCGGGGCTGCACCATCAAGAAGAAGTACGAATAATCATACCGAGTGGTGTGCAATCCTCCCACTCGGGGGCTTAGCTGCAGTCCAGTACTTGCCTAAGTTTGAAAAATCCTACCGAGTGGTGAGCAATCCTCCCACTCGGGGGCTTAGCTGCAGTCCAGTACTCGCCTATGTTTGAAAAATCCTACCGAGTGGTGAGCAATCCTCCCACTCGGGGGCTTAGCTGCAGTCTAGTACTCGCCTATGTTTGAAAAATCCTACCGAGTGGTGAGCAATCCTCCCACTCGGGGGCTTAGCTGCAGTTGAGTACTCGCCTAAGTTTGAAAAATCCTACCGAGTGGCGAGAGATCCTCCCACATGAGGGCTTAGCTAGAGTCCAGTACTCGCCTAAGTTCATAAAATCATCCCGAGTGAAACTGATCGTCTCGCCCGGGGACTTAGCCATACACTCCATCCTAATCCACAAGGACAACAAAGTGCGGGTCGACCACGACCCCCACCTCAGAGTTGCACCATCAAGAAGAAGGACGAGATTGAGCGTGTTGCCTAGGCGAGCCACTTTCAGGAACATTAAGACCATTGCTGAATGCCTC
>NC_057801.1:245760930-245802343 GCF_018294505.1 Triticum aestivum
CAGGAACGTTTAGACCATTGCTGAGTGCCTTGCTGATGAGGTGATCAATGCTGCTCAAGGCACGTCCAATAGGTCAACTGCGGATTCTTCTTCAGAAGCTGCATCGAACGAACAAAAACCAATCCGAGAGAAGAATGAGTTTCACTCGAAGATAAACACAACGTATTCAAAGATAAGTACAAAGGTTCCTAACCGCAGATTAAAGTACTCAGGCGTTAGGCCCGAAGGAGTTTTAACGATTACAAAATCACTCGGCATTCTGAGGCAAGTGAGGGTGAAGCATAATGTTTTTCAGTGACTCGGCGGGAGAAGGACTGGCTGGATGGCAGAAGCTGTCAAGGTCGGTGCTGTCGGCAATATGAGTGGCTGCCTCAAGGAAGGTGTCCATGAAGGACTAGAAGGAGTGCTTCTTAGTATTAACTACCTTGAGGGCTGCCAGCTTGAAATCTTTAGCCTCCTTGCAGTGCACTCGAACCAATGACAAGGCGACATCAGCACCATAGCGAGCAGATGACTTCTTCCACTCTTGTACTCGGCCATGAATCTGATTGAGTCGAGTCATCAGTGACTCGAGGTCTCGAGAAAGTTCCGCCTGAGGCCAGAGTTTGGCGTCCACTAGGGTCATAGCAGCCTTTAGTCGAGCCAGATAGTCAACAACACTGTCCAAGCGTGATTCCAATCGAAGCAAGTTCATCGCAACTTCATCTTTCACGGGACAATTGATGGGGTCGAGACCTGTCTCGACCCGCCCGGTTTCAGCTTCAAAGTCCTGACAAAGCTCTGTTCCATCGTAAAAAACAATGAGTCGACAATATTACAACATACTTCAATCGACACAATTAACCAGTCGAGTGACCAAACCTTCAAGCTTCAGAACCAGTTTCACAGCAAGTTGTCCCAGATAGGACTCTAACTTGCCTATCTTGGCTCTGAGGCCTCCAACTTCAGTGGTCAGGTTCTCCATGTCCTTCTTCAGTTGCTCTACTTCTCGATTGGCTTCTAAGATGGCGGTCTTCAACTTCGTGTTCTCCTCTTCCAACTTGCCGACTAAAGCCAGCTTCTGTTCTGCAAGCGTTGTCTTCTCATGTGCTTCGTTCTAAGCAGCAGGAAGGTCCAGGTCCTTCTTCTCCAAAGCTTCCTTCATTCTCTCTAAAGAAACAATACTCTTCAGACGAACCTAAAGTTGGCGGTTTTCATTACGCACATCTGCTTGTGTGAAGTCAATTGGTTCAAAGAGACTGAAAGAAAAAGCAGTGGAAGGTGCGAGCTACTAAGTAGGCAAGACAGTCGAATGGTTACCTCCCATGATGGCCGTCTCTTGTCGAGAAGTCTTGAGGTTCTTCTTTGCGAGTTCAAGATCTAGTTCAATGCTGATATGCTTCTTCTTTAACTCGGAAAGTCGAGCTCCAAGATCACAAGACCTATGCAGTCACCAAGAGAGATATGCCAGTCGACAGAAATAAGAGACAATGACAGTGAAAACTTACTCCAAGACTACTGCCGAATCAAATATTCAATAGTAGTCTCGAGGACTACACCCAGTGGGTGTGCTTAGCATGCCCCCACTGGTCCAGATCAATACTCAGCAGGGTATGCCCAGCGTGAGTCAAAAAAAAAGAGAGAGAGTCGATTCTAAGACCTCAGTCGACTGCCAGCAGTCGACCGTGGTCTCGGGGACTACACCCAGTGGGTGCACTCGGTGTGCCCCCACTGATCCAGACAGTTTACTGAGACTCAGCTCGAGTCGAGTGGAGTGGAAGATTTCCTAAACTCTAAACTAAGGCACACCCTAGTGGGTGATCGGATATAAAACAACATTCAAAAGTTCAGTCGGAGTTTGCTGACCTGAACATTGGTTTGAAGGGCTGTGCTGGCATTGTAAGCCACCTGACTAGCCTCGTGCATTACCTTCACCTGCTCCATGACAAGGTTCACCTGGAGAAGAGCCTCCTGGCGGCACTTGGCGAGTCGTCTGGGTCTGATAGCGGTAAAGAGTGATGGCTCCAAGGCAGTCGAAGCAGTTACTGGGTCAGACGCGTGGGGTTGCATTGGATTGACAGGAGTCTGTGTAGTCGATGCCGACGGATGATCAGTCGTCACCGGGTCGACAAATGTGACATTGGTTCGAACCGGTTCTTCAGAACGGTCGACCACCGCCTAAAGCGCCGGCGTCAACTGAGGGACTTGAACTTCAAGCCTCCTCCTGCTTGAGCTCCCGCTCTTCTTCCTCCTCTCCTGTAGAGGCGCTTCTTCTTCTTCATCATCAGGGAGCATGACGATCTCTTGCAGAACTACAAAAAGGGAGAAATATCAGAAATTCAGCCGATTGACGACCCACTTGACTAAATGAAACCTGGTCGAATGGACTTACCAGCCCGAGAGGTGGCCTCCTCGTCTCCTGGTGCCTTGTCGATGTCCATGTTAGTAGAAGCAGAGGTGGGGCTAGAAATATACATGATCCAGTTGGTCAGAACAGAAATTTCAGTCGGTCTGCATAAACACAAGTGAGATACTCACCCCGAAGTGACATGGACATTCATCTTGATCTGCGGCAAAGTCTTTCGAGCCTTGGGAGGAACAACCTTGAGCTGCTTGGCGACCTTCTCCGTGGGCTCCGGAGTCAACGTTCGAGTGCGCTTCTGAGTGTGGGTACTCGGAGCCACGTTCTTCCCGCGCCCGCCTGCCGGGTCATGTTGCCACTTGGATCGGCGCTCGGAACGTGGCGGCGAGTTGACTTCTTCCTCGTCGTCCAACTCCTCACTCTCCTCCTCCACCTCTTCATCCGAAGAATCCTAGTTGCCACTCTCTTTTGCGCTGGCCTCTCCCTCCTGGCCCTACTCTAGAGCTTGTTCGCCATTGGGCATCGAATACATCTCAGTGAAAACCTACAAGACAAAAAGTCAAGTAAAAGTCAGTCGACATCAAGTACAGTCGCAACATATACGCCAGGAAGTCAGAATAAAGAGCATACCTTGTCGGGCGAATTGTCGTCTCTGAAGGGGATGACACGCCTGGATCCTCTGGGATTGTCCTAATTGCCTGTGATACTCTTCAACCACATAGCCACGGTCTTGGACATCACTTCCTCTGGATGGACCCAAGCGGTTTCTTCATGTCCGGAGTACAACCACATAGGATGGTCACAGGCCTGAAGAGGCTGGATGCGTTGACTGAGGAACACTTCCAGCAGTTCCAGGCTGGTGACACCCTCATTAATAAGTTGGACCACTTTCTCCACCAACATCTTCGTCTCCACGTTCTCAGCAGCCGTCACTTTGAGTGGAGAAGGAGTCTGAACATGGTCGAATGTGAAGTGGGGAAGGCCAGTCGACTGACCTGGAGCTGCGACGTCCTGGCAGTAGAACCAGGTCGACTGCCAGCCTCTAACCGATTCAGGGAAAGTCATAGCAGGGAAAGAACTCCTATGCCTTTTTTGAATACCTAAACCCCCACACATTTGGATGACATGGGTATTTCAGTCACTTGTTTTTGCTTCTTGACCGACTGGGATCGGATGGTGAAGATGTGTTTGAAAATACCCCAGTGCGGTCGACACCCCAAAAAGTTTTCGCACATCGACATGAACGCGGCCAGATACGTGATGGTGTTGGGAGAAAAATGGTGGAGTTGAGCACTGAAGAAATTTAGGAATCCCTGGAAGAAGGGGTGCGGAGGGAGCGAAAAACCCCGGTCGACGTGGGTGGCGAGCAGTAAGCACTCACCCTGTCGAGGCTGCGACTCCATCTCCCCCTTGGGCAGCCTTGCCGCTCCCTTGGCGATCAGTCCAGACTCCGCCAGCTCGTCTAGATCTTCTTGCCGGAGCGAAGACCAGATCCAATCGCCCTGGATCCAGCCTGGCGGCAGCCCCGCGCGCGATGACGACCCGCGGTTCTGCTTCTTGCCTTTTTCCGCCCCCTCGCCTTCTTTGCACCCTCCAGCACCGCCGTCTTGTCCTTCACCATGGCGGCGGAGCGGCGCATCGAGAGCAGAAGAGCCCGGTGTGGTGGAGAAGTGGAGGAAGAAGAAAGAGAAACAGGCGTGCATAGTGCAGACGCCTCGGCCCCGTCGCCTTATAAAGGGTTGCTTCCGAGTGGCTGACGCGTGGGACCAGGCGATCCTGTCAAATCCCGCAACAGTCGCGCGCAACGTACGTGGTGAAAAGCGCGACATGAAAATCGAGGCATCACTATGTCACGCCCAATATGTGACCCTATCCTAAAGGAACTCAAAGGTCCCACCAAGGATAGAAGCGCATATTGGAGATGCTTTTGCAAGGTGGATATCATTACATCATACCATTACATAATAGTTGGGGATACATACAAAAGGCATGCAATGCCACATGAATACAACATCATACATAAGAGCAACATCCGACTACGGATGAAACACAAACAGAAACTCAAACGACATCCATCCTGCTAGCCCAGGCTGCCGACCTGCAACCTATCCCCTAATCGAAAAAGAAGTAGAAGAAGAACTCCGAAACAAGTAAACATGGCTCTCGCGTCATGATCATATCATAACCTGTACCTGCAACTGTTGTTGTAGTAATCTGTGAGCCACGAGGACTCAGCAATCCCATTACCATGGGTATCAAGACTAGCAAAGCTTAATGGGTATGGAAAAGATAAGTGGTGAGGTTGCAGCAGCGACTAAGCATATATGGTGGCTAACATACGCAAATAAGAGCGAGAAGAGAAGCAAACGGAACGGTCGTGAAGCTAGCAATGATCAAGAAGTGATCCTAAACTCCTACTTACGTCAATACTAACCCAAAACCGTGTTCACTTCCCGGACTCCGCCGAAAAGAGACCATCACGGCTACACACACGGTTGATGCGTTTTAATTAAGTCAAGTGTCAAGTTCTCTACAACCGGATATTAAAGAATTCCCATCTGCCACATAACCGCGGGCACGGCTCTCGAAAGTTTATACCCTGCAGGGGTGTCCCAACTTAGCCCATCACAAGCTCTTACGGTCAACGAAGGATATTCCTTCTCCCAGGAAGACCCGATCAGTCTCGGAATCCCGGTTACAAGAAATTTGGACAATGGTAAAACAAGACCAGCAAAGCCGCCCGATGTGCCGACAAATCCCGATAGGAGTCGCACGTATCTCATTCTCTGGGCGCACCGGATGAGCCAGACGTCCGGTTGGCATAGACCCTGGTTGCCCAGGGGCGCGGACATCGCTCGGTTTGGACCAGCACTCAGAGGAGCACTGGCTCGGAGGGGTAAATAAAGATGACCCTAGGGCTCCGAAAACCCAAGGGAAAAATGCTTAGGTGAGGCAAATGTAAAACCAAGGTTGTGCCTTGCTGGAGAAGTTTTATTCAAAGCGAACTGTCAAGGGGGTCCCATAAATCACCCAACCGTGTAAGGAACGCAAAATCGAGGAACATAACACCGGTATGACGGTAACTAGGGTGGCCAGAGTGGAACAAAACACCAGGCATAAGGCCGAGCCTTCCACCCTTTACCAAGTATGTAGGTGCATTAATTAAATAAGAGATATTGTGATATCCCAACACAATCCTGTCCATCATGGAGCAATCTTCAACTTCACCTGCAACTAACAACGCTATAAGAGGGGCTGAGCAAAAGCGGTAACATAGCCAATCAACGGTTTACTGGGAAGGGTGAAAAAGGCTAGAGGCTGACATGGCAAATTGGAGGCTTGAAGAACAAGTGATAGGTAGCGCATCATAGCGATAGAACGAAGCAACTAGCATAGCAATGATAGTAGTGAGATATAGGGTAGCGGTCATCTTGCCTGAAATCCCGCTAGGAAGAAGAACGTTTCCATGAAGAAGACGAAGCCATGAAGACGAACCAAGCGTAGATGAATGTATCCTCACGATCACAACGAAATAGGAACTAACGAGAAGGAGCACAACCGGAAAGAAGCAAACAGCAGGGCAAACACACAACACAAACATGGCATGATGCTCAACCAAGTATGATGCATGACAAAGGCTATATGATGCTACTCATGGCAAGATATGATGCATACAAGAGCAACACATCAAGGCAAGTTTAAATGAGGCCGGAAACAACATATAACAATTTCGGTAAGTCCTCATATGCAAATTTCAAAATTGGTCCAGATCTGAATAAACCTTGTGCTCAAGTTGTTAAACAGCAAGTTAAGATGCACCAAGATGATCTACATGAAATTCTTGTCAGGTTTCATATAAAGTTCATTTAGTTCGGAGCTACGGCCTAGAAGATATGAGCAAAACAAGTTAAACATGGCATTGATACAAAAAGCATACAAACATCAAGCAAAAACATTCAAAACATGGATGCAACAAGGTAACATGAAAACTATATGCAAAATTAAGCAACTTTCATATAGAGCACACTCAAAACGGAGCAACGGTTCAACACATACACCCGAAACAAGTTTAAAGGACAAGCTGTCCAAAACAGCAACTAGGCATCTGGAAAGCATCAAAACAATATGCTACAGCACCTCAACATGAAAACAAAAGGCATGGACATGATGTACAGGTAAATCATGACAAAACATGAACACTGAGCTATCTCCAGAAATCACTAGAACATGCCCAAAAGGACATGGAAAGATTGCAAATAATAACAGTTTCACAGACGGCAGAAAATCACTGAGCATGACAGAAATAACATCAGGTTGCAATGTTTAGAACATCAAATAACATGCTACATGAACTTATCTTGGCAAACAAAGGCATGGCATGCTATTACGAAAAGAAATTAACAAAACTCCCTTACTGAACTTATTCCAAAGATCAACAGAAAAGATGGTAGGATCCATGCAAACATGGCAAGTGATATGACAGATTCAGAATAACAATACATGACAGGAACAACGATAAGTAGGCATGTTGGTGAGCTTGTACCACTGACCACAGAGAAATACATGGCATGACAAAGTGACCAACAGTAAGAAGACACATTTTTGAAGCTAAACATGGCAGTATCATAGTAATAGAGTGCATGGATCACTAGCAAAACACATGGCAAAACAGAACTTAATGTTAACAGGCTAACAACAACATTATTTAGCAACTTTGGAGCATGATTACAACAAGCTACAGCAGGCTAGAAATGAAACCAAGGGTATGGATGGATAGATCATAACCTGTAGAATAAAACATCCTTATTGAACATCTCTAGATTATGCATAGAATGACTTGTAGCAGAAAGTTTACATAACATCACGATATAACAGATTCAGCCTAGCAAAAAAGTAACAACAAGTGCCCTACTACACAAGCTTGATGCACTCACTACAAGGCACACAAAAATACATTGATTGAACCACTATAAATATGGCATGATGTATCTCAAAACTCATATGATAGTCAAGCTCAAAGGATTCACACAAAAAATGCAATGAAAAAGACAAATCACCAAGTTCTATTAACAGACAACAGTTAACATCATATATCACTCTTGCAATGATGATTCGGGCATCAAGATTGACTCAAAAAAGCATGGCACAATGGAATGAAATGTAGAGCATCTCTTTCTGAACATTTCAATATATTATATGCACACAACGGAGAAGCACAAAAGAAGTTATGGCATGACGAACATGGCAACATAATATGCAAATCTCAGGACTTAGCAGAAATTATACCCCCGAAAACTGGACGGGACGGGTCGGGACGAGGAGATCCGGGGCGCGGGGAGGCCGTTTGGTTGGCGGGGCGAGGATGTCCAGGGTCCGGCTTGGACAACACTGTGCCGGGATGACGCGGACGCGGGATGACGAGGTGCACCCTCGCGTTTGGGTGGAGGGTCGAGCAGATCCGGGTCAAGACAATCCCGGCGGTGGGGATTCCGGCGACGAGGCATGCGAAGAGGCGGCAACGCCGACGAGGGTGGGGCGGACGGATCCGGGGTGGAGGCGCCCGATCCGGTGACGACGACGGCCAGCGGCAGCGTCTGGCGCTCGGCGATGCGGCGACTGTGCTGAAGTGCGGCGGCGCGGCTAGCGGAGGAGTGACGGCGCGGACGAGGTCGAGAGGCGGCGCGGGTGAAGCGAGCTCACGGCAGCGGGATCCGCTGGAGACGAGGCGGCGGTGGTCGGCGATCTGGCGGCGGGGCGGCGAGGCCCTGGTCGCTGGCGGTGGGGTCCAGGAGCTCGGGCGACTCGAGGAGGATGTGAGCACTCGGGCGCGGGAGGCTGGGGCGGCTTCTGGCCCAGATGGGCTTGGTGGGCCCCGATCTGGGTTCCGCGGGCTGCGGCAGCGGGGGAGCAGGCTAGGGCGATGTGGCACGCAGGGAGAGGTGGAGGGCGACGGCGTAGTGGCGGCTGACCACTAGGGCAGCGCCAAGTGGCGGAGGGAGGCTGGTCGGCGCCGGAAAACAAGGGGGAGGCGGCGGCTGATGATTGGGGCGCGATTTTCGAGGAGGGGGTGGTGGTTGCGAGGTGAAAGAAGGCTAGGGGTAGGTGGAGGCTAGGGGTAGGGGATGCCCAAAATGGACTAGGGGGTACCATATATAGCAGGGTGTCGAATTTCGTGTTCCGGCAGACCCTTGAGGTTCGAGCACTAGGGTGCACGCGGGGATTTCGCCCTCTATCCACCTGCTCCTCGCCGAATTGCTAGGATCTAAACTACATCAAGAACAACACAAGAGACACAAGGTTTATACTGGTTCAGGCCACCATTGTGGTGTAATACCCTACTCCAGTGTGTGGTGTGGTGGATTGCCTCTTGGGATGATGATGAACAATACAAGGGAGAACTGCCTCACGAGGGTCAATTCTTGGCTGGTGCGATAAACTGCTAGGAGGAGTTCAGTCGCCCTTATCTCTCTCTCTCTTTCTTGATTCTAGATGTATGTCAGGTCCTCCCTCTACCCTGGGGGTGGCTAGTCCTATTTATAGGCAAAGGCACTGGGCCTCTCCCCAAATATTGAGCGGGAAGGGCGCCAACAATTGGCCATTTTGAAGGGGAACAGCGGGTACACTTATACTGACTAAAGTTGGTCCTCGCCTGTCAAAGGCTCTGGTGGTGATGCCTGCTTGGGCTGCACAATGACTTCCTCGCTGCCGTTGGCCTGGTCTTTGTCTCGTTGCACCAAAATGGATGCCTTTGCTGGATGCTCTCGCCTGCGCTTGCTCCCTTTGCACCAAAGAGGAAAGGAGGACACTGCGCGGGCTGGCGCCCGACTGGCGCCTTGGTCTTCATGGCCTGCATCATGGGCACCTCGCGAGGTACCCCGCCTTGAACTCTCCGCCTCCTCGTGAGCCAGCCTGATGAGGCTGTGCCTGAAGAAGCTCCTTGTCGTCCGCCCCATGAGGCCTGGCCCCTCGCGAGGGTCTTGAGCCTGTGTTGATGAAGATGGGCCGCGCTGGGCCCCCTTTGAGCCACGCCGCAGGCCGCAGGCAGGCAAGTCTGGGGACCCCCATTCCTAGAACGCCGATAGTAGCCCCCGGGCCCACGGCGCGCCCGGACTTGGCCGAGCAGAGTAGCGAAAGGGCAAGTGCGAAGCGTCGCGGGCCCTAACAGCCTGCGGCGTTGGGCGCCGCATGGCGGTTGATTGGATGTGGGCGGCACCGTTCCCCCACGCTTCCTTATTTTATGCCATGCTAGGCGGACTCGTAGCCGCACACAACAGCTCCCCTTTCCGCTGCTCGAGCGCTCTCTGTCCTTTCTCCTCTCGAACTCCAGTTTACACATCCAATCCAATCTCGAACCTCCCCCCTTCTCTATCGTCATGGCTCCACCGAGGAAGGGAAGAGGGAAGAAGCCCATGCCGCCGCCTCACTCATCGTCGTCGGTGGCCCCCGCCATCGATCGGCCGATCATAATCAATCAAGAGGGCTTCAGCAAGGTCAGCTCGGCTCTGGCCACCATCTTAAACGAATGCGGGAGGACGACGGCCTGGCCCGCGTCCCGCTTCTCCATTGACAGGATTGCCACTAAGGTCCGATACTTCGTCAATGCCCTATGGGAGGGACTGGTTCGCCCCTTTTCTGATTTCTTCAAAGCCGTGCTCTCCCATTATCAGATCCATATGATGCATCTAGGTCCTGAATCCATCACTCTTCTCGTGGTTTTCGCCTTCGTTTGTGAGGCAATGATGGGCATCCTTCCTTCGGTTGCCTTGCTGCGCCACTTCTTCTCTCTGCGCCTTGTCGACCCCACCCAATGTTCGGGGTGCGTGAGCTTCGTCGCTGCGCCTGAGGCAGCGGCTTCAGGAATTGACTTCAGTCTTCCTCCGCCCGCGCCAGGGTTTCGCGAGTGGTGGCTGTATGTGGACGTAGGAGTGCCCAGCCCCCTGCTGATGGAGCCATCTTCGCCTGCTGTCCCCAACACAGGCTGGGGCCAGGAGACGCTCATGAGTCCCCGGCTCGCCTTTGTCTGGCGTCGCTTCGAGTTCTTGAGGGAGCTTGGCGTGACGGTGCCCAAGGTGGTGAAGGAGTTCCTGCTACACCGTGTTGCCCCTCTCCAACGCCATTCCCACCGGATGTGGGCCTTCAGCGGGCGTGGGGATCGAATGAGGCTCCAAGAAGAGGACCTGACGCCTGAAGCACTGAGGAAGGTGCTCTTGGTCTTAACTGGGGATCCTTCCCCCGGCAGCATCCGGCAAGGGGGGGGGGGGGCTTGCTGTACCTCTGCTCGAATAGAGGTGACTTCGTGAGTCAGATGCCCATCTGCGACGAATGGGGGCCGCACCCTGCTGGCCTCCAGGGGCCTCGCGAGAACCCAGTGGTGGTGGTCGCCCTTGTATTCGGCCAAGGTGACTCTTCCTCAAGTGGTGGAGTAGGGAGGCATGAGCCTCCGGAGGCCGAGGGTGCCCCCGCCGAGGTGACAACGCCGGGCGGCACTCACGAGAGAGCAACCCCTGAGGCCCGTGCTGTCGTGGCTGAAGGCGGAGAGCAGCAGCCCGCAATGCCCGCGGCTGAGGCCCCCAAGGCCCCAGCTGCTCTTCTTGGTGAGGCGACTGGCGGCGCGCATCAGGCAGGTGCCCCTGACGGGGGTCGTCCTGGTGCTTCCTCCTCGCTGCAAGCTGACCCCTGCGCTCAACTCTTGGGTCACTTTCGCATGGACTTTGAGGCCGTCCGGAAGAGAAGGGAGGCCCTGGGCGATGATCACCCTTGCCGCCTGCTGAAGCGTAGGAAGTCATTCGCCATCGATGAGTAAGCCTTCTCCCTTCCCTGCTCCAGATTCTTCTGTTGCCTTTCCTGATCCTTGTCCCACAGGGCCCTTCCTTCCGAGCTCATTGAGATGACTGAGGAGCCATCCCCCTTGCCTCCGCCCTCTCCGCCGTCTTCGATCGTTCCGAGCAGCAAGGCCCTTGTGGTGAGGCCGGTTGGAGACACGAACCATCCCGAGGTGCAACGCGGCCCTGTGCTCCCCGTGACCTTTCTTCGCGAGCCTTCTCGTGGCATAGCCAGCCTGCCGTGGGCTTCTCGTCTGGTCGTGGACCGTGATTGGCTGGGGTACTCCCTGCGCTCTTCACTTGGAGATGGACTGGCTCCAGGTCGGGCTTCTGGTAGGGCGTGCCCGGTCGCCTCAAGGGCGCCAGCCCCTAGCCCGGAGGGGGAGTGCTGATCCGTGCCCCTCGGCGCTTGCTTGGGGCGGATGATGGTGTGGAAGACGTACTCGAGCGCGCCCGGGAGCGTCGCGCTCTTCGCCAAGGGTTTGTCCGGAGGGCGGCTGACGCGGTGAGCCTGCTTGGTGAAGAGCTCACTGGTGAGGACACGCGCCTTGAGGCCGAGGGCCTGCGCCTGGTTGCAGGGAGGCGCGAGCTAGAGGCGGCTGTCGCCCTCGCGCGCCGTCAGCACGATCTCGACGATGAGGAGGCCAAGGCGTCGTTGGCGGCCTCTCAGGAGGTCCGTTCCCGGGCCGTCGAAGAAGCCCGGGAAGCTGACCGGTGGCGAGAGGCCACAGAGGAGCGGGCACGGGAACTCCTGGCCCGGTGCCGCTCATTGGAGGAGCAGGTGGAGCTGCATGAGGCGGCCCTCGCATCGATGAAGGTGGCCTCCGGCGACCCAGCGGAGCTCCAGAAGCGTGAGGAGGCGCTGACGCTGGAAGCCGCCAAACGCGCACATGAGTATGAGCGCCTGGAGACAAGGGAGCGCTTGGTGACATGGGCGGAGGACGATGTCGCTGCGTGGGAAACCCGCGTCTCGGAGGAGGTCGGACATCGGGTGGCGACAGCGCGCCTGAACCTCGAGCGCGAGTTCGAGGAGAGGCTGGAGTTGATCCGGACTGAGGCCGAAGGTAGGACCACCGTCCTGAGGACCAAGCTGGAGGAAGCAACGTGGCGGGTTGATGCTTTGCGGGCCGCACTCGAGGTGGCGGAAGGGGAGTCAACTACTTCCCACGCCGAGGCGCTTCTTCTTCGCCAACGGGTGGACGAGGCTGAGGCCGTCGCATGCCAGAATGCGGACGAGATACGTCAGCGGTGGCTCCTAGAACATTAGCATGCCCCCATGCTCACCACGCTTCGGGAGAGAGCCAACACGGCCTTGGGTAACATCTGCGAGGCGGCCGTTGGCGAGCCGCACGCCGTTAACTACGCCGGCAACCTTCAGTTTTTCACCGACATCGTGACGCAGCTGGAGGCACAGTCGGTCAAGGCCAACAGGTTGGTGGAGGAGAGGAGCGAGCCCTGCTCGAGCGCGCCTTTTCCCGCATCTTCAGCCATCTCCGGAACATGGATCCTCACTTCGAGTTAGATGCTGCCATCGCCCCAGTCCCCCAGGCCGTCCGGGACGACCTGGCGTACTAGGTGCAAGACAACGTGGACGCTCTTGTCAGGGCCTTCGCTTCAGATGACGATGACGCGATCGTGGCGGCCAACAAGGGCGGCATGGTGAACGGCCCTGACGCCGCCGACGACAATGCAGAGGGCGATGGTGAGGCCAGCGACGCCAGCGACAGTTCGCGCGGTGTTCCTGAGGATGCATTGGGGGATTTATCCGACTGACAGCGCATTGCTCCTGTTTCCTTACCCTGCATGAACAGAACTCAGGCTTTTGTCCTGATGGTTGTAAGAGCATTTTTGGGAGGGGGTTCCTGTCGGTGTCAAAACCGGCGGATCTCGGGTAGGGGGTCCCGAACTGTGCGTCTAGGCGGATGGTAACAGGAGACAAGGGACATGATGTTTTTACCCAGGTTCGGGACCTCTCGATGGAGGTAAAACCCTACTCCTGCTTGATTGATATTGATGATATGGGTAGTACAAGAGTGGATCTACCACGAGATCAAGGAGGCTAAACCCTAGAAGCTAGCCTATGGTATGATTATTGTTGTGTCCTACGGACTAAAACCCTCCGGTTTATATAGACACCGCAGAGGGCTAGGGTTACATAGAGTGGGTTACAATGGTAGGAGATCCACATATCTGGATCGCCAAGCTTGCCTTCCACGCCAAGGAAAGTCCCATCCGGACACGGGACGAAGTCTTCAATCTTGTATCTTCATAGTCTTGGAGTCCGTTCGATGATGATAGTTCGGCTATCCGGACACCCCCTAGTCCAGGACTCCCTCAGTAGCCCCTGAACTAGGATTCAATGACGACGAGTCCGGCGCGTATATTGTCTTCGGTGTTGCAAGGCGGGTTCTCCTCCAAATTCCATGTGCTTGCCGAATAGTGTCCGGCTTCCTTATAAATGTTGCGCTCCTTGGCTTCCACGTCCAATAATAGCCCTCTTCCACGTGTCGTATGAATGCGAAAAGCCAGGGTATTTTTACGTTTTACCCCCTAGCTGTGCAAATAAGCTGCCTATAAGAGGAGCAAGGATCTAGATCCAAATCACACCATCCTCCTTCCGCGAGTACTCACCGAAGCGCCACTGACAAAAATCCATTCCATCATGGACAGTTGACGCGGTTCCTCCGCTCGCGCTCCCAGCCCTCAGCCCGGAGATTGGAGGAGATGTTCAGTCCCGCATAGCGAGCTAGTGACGCTCCAGGCTGAGGGATACTGCCGGTGTCAAAACCGGCGGATCTCGGGTAGGGGGTCCCGAACTGTGCGTCTAGGCGGATGGTAACAAGAGACGAGGGACACGATTTTTTTACCCAGGTTTGGGCCCTCTCGATGGAGGTAAAACCCTACGTCCTACTTGATTAATATTGATGATATGGGTAGTACAAGAGTGGATCTACCACGAGATCAAGGAGGCTAAACCCTAGAAGCTAGCCTATGGTATGATTGTTGTTGTGTCCTACAGACTAAAACCCTCCGGTTTATATAGACACCGCAGACGGCTAGGGTTACATAGAGTGGGTTACAATGGTAGGAGATCCACGTATCTGGATCGCCAAGCTTGCCTTCCACGCCAAGGAAAGTCCCATCCGGACACGGGACGAAGTCTTCAATCTTGTATCTTCATAGTCTTGGAGTCCGTTCGATGATGATAGTTCTGCTATCCGGACACCCCCTAGTCCAGGACTCCCTCAGTAGCCCCTGAACCAGGCTTCAATGACGACGAGTCCGGCGCGTATATTGTCTTCGGCGTTGCAAGGCGGGTTCTCCTCCAAATTCCATGTGCTTGCCGAATAGTGTCCGGCTTCCTTATAAATGTTGCGCTCCTTGGCTTCCACGTCCAATAATGGCCCTCTTCCACGTGTCGTATGAATGCGAAAAGCCAGGGTATTTTTACGTTTTACCCCCTAGCTGCGTGAATAAGTTGCCTATAAGAGGAGCAAGGATCTAGATCCAAATCACACCATCCTCCTTCCGCGAGTACTCACCGAAGTGCCTCTGACAAAAATCCATTCCATCATGGACAGTCGACGCGGCTCCTCCTCTCGCGCTCCCAGCCCTCAGCCCGGAGATTGGAGGAGATGTTCAGTCCCGCATAGCGAGCTAGTGACGCTCCAGGCCGAGGGATACTGCCGGTGTCAAAACCGACGGATCTCGGGTAGGGGGTCCCGAACTGTGCGTCTAGGCGGATGGTAACAAGAGACGAGGGACACGATGTTTTTACCCGGGTTTGGGCCCTCTCGATGGAGGTAAAACCCTACGTCCTGCTTGATTAATATTGATGATATGGGTAGTACAAGAGTGGATCTCCCACGAGATCAAGGAGGCTAAACCCTAGAAGCTAGCCCATGGTATGATTGTTGTAATGTATGTTGTCCTACGGACTAAAGCCTTCCAGTTTATATAGACACTGGAGGAGGCTAGGGTTACACAGAGTCGGTTACAATGGTAGGAGATCTACATATCCGTATTGCCAAGCTTGCCTTCCACGCCAAGGAAAGTCCCATCCGGACACGCGACGGAGTCTTCAATCTTGTATCTTCGTAGTCTTGGAGTCCGGCGGATATTGATAGTCCGGCTGTCCGGACACCCCCTAGTCCAGGACTCCCTCAGTAGCCCCCGAACCAGGCTTCAATGACGATAAGTCCAGCGTGTTTATAGTCTTCGGCGTTGCAAGGCAGGTTCTCCCTTCAAATTCCATGTACCTGCCGAACAGTGTCCGGCTTCATCTTGAATACTGTGTTCCTCGGCTTCTACGCCAAATAATGGCCCTCTTCCACGCGTCGCACGAATGCGAAAAGCCAGGGTGTCTTTTGCATTTCACCCCCTAATTGTGCGAGTCGCCCGCCTATAAAAGAGGCAAGAATCCAGATCCAAACCACACCGTCTTCCTCCCGCGAATACTCCATCGGAGCGCCTTTGACCTAGAAATCCATTCCACCATGGATCGTCAACGCGGCTCTTCTTCACGCGCTCCCAGCCCACCGCCGGGGAATTGGTGGAGGTGCTCTATTTCGCACAATGAGCTAGTGAAGCTCCAAACGGGGGGATTCCTCCCTCCGGCCTTCATGGTCCCAGTCCGGGCCGGACTGGTTACTTATCAAGGTGGGAGACAGGCGGAGGACACTCCAAGCCCCAATAAGGGGGAGCGAGTATGTTTCGTCCCTTATCTGATAAGGGGACTCGAATTTCCAATACATCCGTTCCTCCGCGGGCTCCTGAAGTTCTACGGACTCCAGCTCCACCACCTCACGCCCGCCTCTGTCCTGCATATCGCGGGCTACGTAGCTCTTTGCGAGCTATTCCTGGGCATCGAGCCCCATTTTGCATTGTGGAAGAGGCTGTTTTGCCTCGTACCCCGTTCTCACCAGGGGTCCATATATCAAGTGGGCGGCGCCGAAATATGGCACATCGCCGGGACCGAATACCTATCCGGTACTCCCAAGAAGGCGTCCGAAGACCGGCCCTCGGAGTGGTTTTATATAGGAGACGCTCCGCTGCCAGACCCAGTTCGGATCGGCCTCCCGGAGTTTAGTGCTGCTCCCTTGAAGAAACGCCTCAGCTGGCGCCCGCGGAGCCCCCGATTGGAGGAAGACAAGAGCATCCATTACTTGATGGGTCGGATAAGATTAATGGCTCATTCCGGCTTGACCATGATCGGAGTCATGGCGACATGCATCAAGCGAGGGGTACATCCACTGCAATACAGAGGCCACCCCATGTGGGATTTCAACAGGGAAGACGATGCTACCCGGCACGGCCGCAAAGGGCCGGATTCGACCGAGGATCTGGTGAAGATCCTGTCCAGCCTGTACAAGGGGGAGAAGGAGGACTTCTTTCGAACGAACCCTTTGAATGGGTTTTCCATGATCAACCCCAGAGGATGGGTAAGTGAACACCTTGATGGGCTCAACCCATGCTTTCGAAGTTTAAGCTTCTTACATTATGTCTTCGGCGCAGGATCTACGTCGGACTGTGGAGGACATGGTGAGTCCTGCTCCGCAACCTGAGGATCCAGAAGGATCCCCGGATCCGGCCTCCAAAGAGGACTCGGACATAGAGGTGGAGCTGATCGACGGGGTGTATCACCAGCTCAGCATAGACAATGCTTTGGTCGCCATTACGGCGGACTACCCCACGCTAAGTCCGGCTTCCCAGGTGACCGCGACCGAAGTCCGGACACCATTATCTCATCCCTGCCCATTTCTGACCTTCGCGAACGATGGTATTTTGCAGGAAGCGCCTTTACGGCAGGAAGCCGAGCCCGCGGCGGCTGACCAATAGAGGTCAGTCCGAACCAACAGGCGGAAAAGGAGCGCTATGAGGGCGGAAACATCGCCGCAAAGGTATAGCTCGTATTTGAATTTTCAGAGCAACATTCCGAGGAAACGTCTGAGTGCTCATGATCTTTGTAGGAGAAAAAGCGCTCGCCGGACTGCGAGCGCAGGAATTGCCGATCCGACCAACACCGGCCAAGCTCCAGCGCTCAGCCTGGAGGGGGAGGCAAGCGCAAGACGCGAGCCGGATCCTTCTCCAACGGAGGATACCGACGGATTGTCCGCCACCAAGTCTGAGGTGGAGAGCACTATGAACCATAGGCGCCACCGGATAGTATTTCATGAAGCGTGCTTTTCCCCTGAGGCATTGGATGCCTTTAACGCAGGGGACGCGCATCTCGGTGCCGCTCAAAATGGTTATACCAGTGCCACGGAGCAGTATGTGAAAGACATACGGGTAAGGGAATTTTAACGGTTGTATATACCAGTAGCCCCCGAGACTTAAAGTAGTTATGCTAACTGATTTAAGGATCATTGGAAATTTCAGGCACTTAACGAGAAGAACGCCCAGCTGTCTCGGGAGCTGCAAGATTGCAAGGCCCAACTTGAGGCCGCACTTGCTGCCGCAGGAGGAGACAGAAAGACCCCTCCTGGTAACACATTTTTATTAATAAATATAAGCGCTGTGCGGCGTGCGTGCGAGTCTAATAATGACATTGCAGGTACCGCCGGACAAGATCCGGACAGGCAAGCATTGCTACGCCAGCTAAAGGCCGGCGAGAGTGTGTTGAATAGGGTTCAGCAGGAAAGGAACAAGCTCCAGGATGCCAACGCCAAGCTCGGAGAAGAGCTGAAAGGCGCTCAGGCCGAGCTGTCCGGCTCCGTTAAGGAGAATCAGCGGCTTCGTTACGGCATTTATAGTAAGTGCTTGAGCGAACTCTTTTGAAAAGAAGAGTTCGGTGAGGAAGTATTTTGACATGATATGTCTTGTAGGTATACTCACGGGTCGTCCTGCAGAGGAGATGGCCATATCAATGGGTGATCAACATCCCGAACTGTTGCAGCTACTCAAACGAGTTCGGCAGGCAATGAGCGGCGTCGTTCAGGCTTTATGGCCAGCCCTCTCCCTACCCAAGGACCTCGGGGAGCTTGCGGAGAAGCTGCAGGGAGTGCGGCAGCGCTTCCATTTGTGGAAGATTTCGTCTTGCCGTCAAGGCGCCAGGGAGGCTTGGGCCATGGTGAAGACGCGGTACAAGAAGGCGGATCCCAACCACATGGCCGAAGTTGGACCGGTTGGGCCCGATGGGAAGGAGATCCCTGTGAGTTTAGTGTACAACCAAGTAGAGTTGGCTGCTAAATTTTCCCAACGGGACTGTAAACTAGACAGCCTGTTAGACGGGATTGAGGAGGAATACAATCAGTAAATTTGACAATGTATGTTATCCTTTAAAGTGACATGTGAAATGCCTTCTAGCCGGATTGTAGATCGTTTGTCTTTGCCGACCTTTTCGCTTCGACCTCGGGACCCTAGAGTCCGGAGTGTGTCCGAATACCTTTTTGGTTTAAGAAACAACCGTGGTATGCATGGAGACCAGGCGTAGGGGTCATTAGTGCTTTATCAGACAAGTGCCCAACTAGTTATGTTATATTACATGGTTAGTAAGAAACATCTTCCAGGGAGAATAGTTCCGATAAGGGTTCCTTTCCCTGGGAGGCATGCCCTAAAGTGCATGTCCGGACTGCAAAGAAAGCAGTAAAACATCTGGGGGCAAATAGATAAATAGGTAAAAAGTCATCTTTTAAGTCACCGACCGAATATTCCCTTAAGAACGCTAGCTTTCGGCTTCACCCAGTCTGAGGTACACATCCGGCTGACCCGGCAGTAACAATCGCAGAGGTGCTCCCTTTACCTCCTAGCCGAACAATCGGGAACGTAGGGGTAAGCACAGGAGCCAGGCAACCCAGCTTGGCAAAAACCTAAGTCATATCGATGCATATAATGGCGAGTAAAAGGTACATGTGGAAGCTTGACACATGTGCTGGGTATGAAACACGTATAATTGAGCTTCTGTAAAAGAAGCCCCCAAGAATAATGAGTGCGGATGGCACATCATGCGTATGCAAAGAATGCGAAAATAGGCCCGGAAGGGCTTTTAAGTAAAAAGGATAAAAAGAGAAACAAAAGAAAGCCGAAGTGTAAAAGTTTGGACGGGGGAAGGGGACGAACTCTTAGTCCGGCGCTAGGCATAGAATCATCGGAGGCGGGCTGCGTTCCATGGGTTCGGCTCGAGTCGGTTATCCGACGCATTTCGTAGACAGTATGCTCTGCCGGTCAGTAATTGATCGATAATGAAGGGGCCCTCCCATTTGGGCTTGAGCTTGTCCTTTTTCTTGTCCGGCAGGCATAGAACTAGTTCACCAACGTTGTAAGTCTTGGCCCGTACTTCTCTGCTTTGATATCTTCGGGCCTGCTGCTGATAGAATGCGGAACGAGCCTTCGCGACGTCACGTTCTTCCTCCAATGTGTCCAAGCTGTCCTGCCGATCAAGCTCGGCCTCTCTTTCCTCATACATGCGCACTCGAGGTGAGTCATGAATAATGTCACAGGGCAAGACTGCCTCTGCACCGTATACCATAAAAAATGGTGTGAATCCGGTAGTACGATTAGGCGTTGTTCGCAGCCCCCAGAGTACGGAGTCGAGCTCCTCGACCCATTGTGTGTCGGATTTAGTAAGTGACCTCACTAATCTGGGTTTAATGCCGCTCATGATTAGACCATTTGCTCTTTCCACTTGACCGTTGGTTTGAGGGTGATAAACTGAAGCATAGTCGAGCTTGATGCCCATATTTTTGCACCATGACTTAACCTCGTCGGCTGTGAAGTTCATGCCGTTGTCGGTCATGATGCTGTGGGGGACTTCGTAACGGTGTACCACCCCTGATATAAAGTCTATCACTGGTCCGGACTCTGCCGTTTTGACTGGTTTGGCCTCTATCCATTTGGTGAATTTATCCACCATGACCAATAGGTACCTTTGCTTGTGGGTTCCCCCTTTAAGGGGTCCAACCATGTCAAGCCCCCAGACTGCGAACGGCCAGGTAATGGGTATGGTTTTGAGGGCGGTGGGTGGCATATGGCTCTAATTAGCAAAGAGCTGACAACCAACGCATCGCTGGACCAAGTCATGTGCGTCTGCCCGAGCCGTCGGCCAATAAAATCCTATACGGAATGCCTTTCCTACAAGGGCCCGGGCTGCTGCATGGTGTCCGCCTAGTCCGGCATGAATTTCAGCCAGGAGGTTTCACCCTTCTTCTTCGGAGATACACCTTTGAAGGACTCCGGTGGTACTTTTCTTATAAAGTTCTCCCTCATGGACCTTGTAGGCCTTCGATCGCCGGACTATGCAGCGGGCCTCATTTTGGTCTTCGGGAAGTTCTAGCCTAAGTAAGTAGGCTAGGAAGGGTTCTGTCCACGCGGCGATTACTGCCATTATGATGTGGGCGGAGGGTGTTATGTCATCTGCCGAATCACCGGTTGGTGCGGTTTTCTCCGGTTTGTCACTACCGGGCTCCTCTTCCCATAGTACGGATGGCTTGAAGAGCCGTTCCAGGAAGATATTAGGAGGGACGGCATCACGCTTCGCACCGATGCGTGCCAGTACATCGGCCGCCTGGTTATTATCTCGAGCTATGTGATGGAATTCCAGTCCTTCAAACCGGGCTGACATTTTTAGGACAGTGTTGCGATATGCTGCCATTTTCGGATCCTTGGCGTCAAATTCTCCATTTATTTGGGAGATTGCAAGGTTTGAATCCCCGCGCACTTCTAGGTGTTGAATGCCCATCGAGACTGCCATCCGGAGACCATGTAACAGGGCCTCGTATTCGGCTGCATTGTTGGAGTCCGTGTACATTATTTGAAGTACATACTGGATTGTATCTCCGGTTGGGGACGTCAGTACGACGCCAGCCCCCAGTCCGGCCAACATTTTGGAGCCATCGAAATGCATAATCCAATTGGAGTATGCGTTGTACTCTTTAGGGAGTTCGGCTTCAGTCCATTTGGCGACGAAGTCAGCCAAAACTTGTGACTTTATAGCTCGTCGAGGTTTATAAGTTATTTCGAATGGTAAGAGCTCAATGGCCCATTTTGCAATCCTGCCCGTTGCGTCGCGGTTATTTATAATGTCATTGAGTGGTACTTCAGAGGCCACTGTTATCGAACACTCTTGAAAGTAGTGCCGGAGTTTCCGGGACGCCATGAACACCGCATATTCTATCTTCTGATAGTGCGGGTAACGGGATTTGCAGGGGGTTAACACAGTGGATACATAGTACACTGGTTTTTGAAGAGGGAATTTATGCCCTTCTGTCACTCGTTCGACGACGAGGACCGCGCTTACAACTTGATGCGTTGCTGCGATGTATAACAACATTGGTTCGCCCAAAGTGGGCGCAGCCAGGACCGGATTTGTTGCCAATATGGCCTTTATTTCTTCGACTCCGGCAGTGGCGGCATCCGTCCACTCGAAGTGTTCGGTGCGCCTGAGGAGGCGATAGAGGGGCAGCGCCTTTTCTCCTAAACGGGAGACAACGCGGCTTAGGGCTGCCACGCATCCTGTTAATTTTTGTATTTGTTTGAGGTGTTTTGGAATATCCAACTGTGACAGAGCTCGGATTTTAGCCGGATTTGCTTCTATTCCTCTACCGGATACGATGAAGCCCAGCAGCTTTCCGGCTCGTACGCCGAAAACGCATTTTTCTGGAATCAGCTTTGATGTCATATGCTCTGAGGTTGTCGAATGTGAGCCTCAAATCGTCTACTAAAGTTTCGACGTGTTTTGTTTTGACGACTACGTCGTCTACGTATGCCTCAACTGTTTTGCCGATCTGGGTGGCCAGACATGTTTGAATCATGCGCTGATATGTTGCGCCGGCGTTTTTGAGTCCGAAGGGCATCGTGTTGAAGGAGAATGGTCCATATGGAGTGATAAATGCCGTTGCGGCTTGGTCTGCTTCTGCCATCTTGATTTGACGATAGCCAGAGTATGCGTCCAGGAAGCACAACGAATCATTCCATGCTGTAGCATCGATAATTTGATCGATGCGGGGGAGAGGGAAGGGATCCTTTGGGCAAGCTTTATTGAGGTCCTTAAAATCGACACGGAGGCGCCAGGATTTATCCTTCTTTGGTACCATCACCAAATTTGCTAGCCAGTGCGGATGTTTGATATCTCTAATGAATCCGGCTTCCAATAATTTGGCTAGCTCTTCTCCCATTGCCTGTCTTTTGGGCTCGGAAAATCGTTGAAGATTTGACTGGCTTGAATCCTTTTAGGATGTTTAGGCTGTGTTCTGCCAACCTGCGAGGGATTTCGGGCATGTCCGAAGGATGCCAGGCGAAGATATCCCAATTTTCCCGAAGGAATTCGCGCAGTCCGGCGTCTACTTCGGGGTTCAATTGTGCCCCAATGGTGGCCGTCTTTGTTGGGTCCGTTGGATGGACCTGGAATTTTATTATCTCGTCTGCTGGTTTGAAGGAGGTGGACTTGGATCTTTTGTCGAGTATCACATCGTCCCCGTTCACCATAGAGCGCAGCGCGGTGAGTTCCTCTGCCGCTAAGGCTCTGGATAGTGCCTCGAGGGCTAGTGCGGCTGTCTTGTTTTCGGCGCGGAGTGCTATGTCCGGATCACTAGCGAGAGTGATTATTCTGCTGGGCCCAGGCATTTTGAGCTTCATGTACCCGTAATGAGGTATTGCTTGAAAAATTGTGAATGCCTCTCGTCCTAATATGGCGTGATACCCACTACTGAACAAGGCCACCTGGAACGTGACTTCTTCGGATCTGTAATTGTCCGGAGAGCCAAACACCACATCGAGTGTGATTTTTCCGGTGCAGCGCGCTTCCCAGCTAGGGATTATTCCTCTAAAGGTTGTGCTGCTTCACTCAATACGGCTCCAGTCGATTTCCATTTTTCGCAGAGTTTCCTCATAAATGAGGTTTAGTCCGCTGCCGCCATCCATGAGGACTTTTGTCAGTCGAAAGCTGTCCACTATGGGACTAAGTACCAGAGCGGCTGGGGCTCTGGTTGTTCGGAATGTGGGCTCGTCGCTGGCATTGAAGGTAATAGCTGTGTCACTCCATGGATTTGCTGTTGCTACTTGGTAGACTTCGGCGAGTTCGCGGATTGTTCGTTTTCGCATATTATTTGATGCGAAAGTCTCGACGACTGTTGATACCGTGCTGGTATTGTTGGAGTGGTTTCCCGGAGCTAGAAGCTCTTCGCCACTTTTGGCCACCTGCCGTAATATCCAACATGCTCGAAGGCTATGTGTTGGGACGGCTCCCTCTGTACTATGAATCTTACAGGGTCCATTGAGCCATCCCTCCAGTACGGTTCCGTTTCCCTTATTGGGTTTTTGTTTTTTCGTTTTTGCATCTGGGGCCTGAGTGTAAGGCGCCCTTTTACTGCGGACTGGGTTTGGGGCCGGATTATCCCAAAATTGATTTTCAGTTTTTCGGAAACTCTCCATCGCACAGTACTTTCGTACAATGGATGCCAGATCGGTGAAGTGCGTAATTTTGCGATGATCAATGGCGTTTAGTATTCCCTTGTTCGTGAAGTTATTGCAGAAGATTGATATTGCGTTTTCCTCTCAGCAGTCCTTTATCCTGTCCATAACCAGGAGGAATCTGGCCCAGTAGTGATGTACTATTTCACTAGGCTCTTGCCGTATTAGAGATAGATCGCATATGTCTGGGCGGGTGGGTGGAATAAAATCCGGATCCCTGCCCATCTTGAGGCTCAGAGGCCAAGGGGTTTCCGAATTCGGAAGTTTGGTTTGCTGGGCACAATCTAGCGAGTCCGGGGCGATGCATGATTTTAAGTTCAATGCTCGATCGAAGTCCGTCCCTCCGCGGGAATCCGGCATGGAGGGTTCGGGAATCCGGACATGAATTGTTTTCAACACTAGCAAAGAGTTGCCGTATTGTTCCTCTACCACTGCGACGTGGTGGGTGGCCTGGGGAGAGTTAATCTCTCTCAGATCAGTTTTAAGCCCAATCTGGTTGTAGTTCGTAGCGACTCCCAGGGCGGCGATGCAATCCAAGAGCTCGTTAACAGACGAGAGATCTATTGGATCTAACTGTTCCGCAGCTTTAGGGCTGACGCGAAGATTGCTTCCGACGACTTGAGAAGTCATTGCCGAAGCGGCGACCGGACAGGCGGTCATGAGAAAACCACCAAGCCGGATAGTTTGGCGGCGGCCAAGGCCCCTCCGGCGAAAACACCGTCTTTGAAGACGGGTGGAGGCATCCGCTCTATCGGTGACGACACAGAGGAACTCTCAATGAAAGCACCAATGTCGGTGTCAAAACCGGCGGATCTCGGGTAGGGGGTCCCGAACTGTGCGTCTAGGCGGATGGTAACAAGAGACGAGGGACACGATGTTTTTACCCAGGTTCGGGCCCTCTCGATGGAGGTAAAACACTACGTCCTGCTTGATTAATATTGATGATATGGGTAGTACAAGAGTGGATCTACCACGAGATCAAGGAGGCTAAACCCTAGAAGCTAGCCTATGGTATGATTGTTGTAATGTATGTTGTCCTACGGACTAAAGCCTTCCAGTTTATATAGACACCGGAGGAGGTTAGGGTTACACAGAGTCGGTTACAATGGTAGGAGATCTACATATCCGTATTGCCAAGCTTGCCTTCCACGCCAAGGAAAGTCCCATCCGGACACGGGACGGAGTCTTCAATCTTGTATCTTCGTAGTCTTGGAGTCCGGCGGATATTGATAGTCCGGCTGTCCGGACACCCCCTAGTCAAGGACTCCCTCAGATACCTTCCCCCAGCCTTCATGGTTCCGGTTCGAGCCGGACTGGCCACCTAGAAAGGTAGAAAGCAGGCAGAGAACACCCCAATCCCACCAGAGGAGAGCGGGTGTCCTTCGTCCCTTATCTAATAAGGGGGCTCGGATTTCCCATATATCCGTTTCTCCGGGGGCTCCTGGAGTTCTACGGACTCCAGAGTCATCACCTTACACCTGCCTCCATTTTGCACATTGCGGGTTTTGTTGCTCTTTGCGAGTTGTTCTTGGGCATCGAGCCCCATTTTGGGTTGTGGAAGAGATTGTTTTGCCTTGTACCCCGTTCTCACGAGGGGTCGATATATCAAGTGAGCGGAGCCGAAATATGGCGCATCGCCGGGACCGGATATCTATCCGGAACCCCGAAGAAGGCGTCTGAAGATTGGCCTTTAGAATGGTTTTATATGGAAGACGCTCCCCTGCCGGACCCAGTTCGGATCGGCCTCTCGGAGTTCAGCAATGCTCCTCTGAAGAAGCGCCTGAGTTGGCGCCCGCGGAGCCCTCAACGGGAAGATGATAGGAGCGTCCAATACCTGATGGGCCGGATAAAGTTGCGGGCCCATTCCGGATTGACCATGACTGGAGTCATGGCCACGTGCATTATGCCAGGGGTGCAGCCACTCCAATATAGGGGCCACCCCATGTGGGATTTCAATGGGGAGAATGACGCCACCCGTCATGGCCGCAAGGGACCGGGATCTGCCGCCGATCTGGTGAAGATCATGTCCGGCTTGTACAAGGGGGAGAAGGAGGACTTCCTCTGCACGAGTCCATTAAATGGATTCTCCATGAATAACCCTCGGAGCTGGGTGAGCGGACGTCTATCTATCCGATCCGTGCTTTCAAAGTTAAGTGTCTCACTTTATGATTTCAACGCAGGAACTGCGCCGGTTTGTGGAGGGCATACACAGTCCGACTCCACAACCCGAGGATCCGGGAAGATCCCTTGATCTGACCTCCGGAGAGGATCCGGACATAAAGGTGGAGCTAATTGACGGGGTGTTCCACCAACTCAGCATGGACAATGCTCTAGTCGCCATTACGGCTGACTACCCCGGTTTATCTCCGGCTTCCCAGGTAACTATGACCGGAGTCCTGACACCATTACTTCATCCTTGCTTATTTCTGACCACCATATACCAACGGTGTCTTGCAAGAGGTGCCTTCAAGGCGGGAAGCCGAACCTGCGGCGGCTGACCAACAAGGGTCAGTTCGGCCCATCGGGCGGAAGGGGGGTGCGGTGCGAATCGAAACGTCGCCGCAACGGTATAGCACGCCACTGTTTTTAACGAAAAGATTCCTAGGAGGTATACTAATGCTCATGACTTTTCCAGGAGAAAGAGCGCTCGCCGGACTGTGCCCGGAGAGGTTGCCAACCAAGCCTCCGCCAGCCAGGCTCCAACACCTGGCCCGGAGGGGGAGGCAAGCGCAAGGCGCGAGCCGGATGCTCCTCCAACGGAGGATGCTGACAGGCTGTCCGCCACTAGGTCTGAGGTGGAGAGCGCCATGAATCATAGGCGCCGCCGGACAGTTCTTCGTGACGCGTGTTTCTCCCCAGAGGCGTTGAATGCCTCTAATGCGGGAGACGTGCACCTCCGTGCCGCTCAAGATGGTTTAACCAGAGCCACGGAGCAGTATGTGAAAGACATATGGGTAAGGAATTTTAATAGTTGTATATGCCAGTAGCCCCCGAGACTTAAAGTAGTTAGAATAACTGATTTAAGAATCATTTGATATGCAGGATCTTACAGAGAAGAATACCCAATTGTCCCAGGAGCTTCAAGAGTGCAAGTCCCAACTTGAGGCCGCACTAGCCGCTGCAGGAGGAGACACAGACACCCCCTCTGGTAACACATATTTCAAAAAGATTTTATGGTGTGCGGCGTGCGTATAAGTCTGACAATAATATTGCAGAGGGCGCCGGACTAGATCCGTACAAGCAACATCTGCTACGCCAGCTGAAGGCCGGCGAGAAGGTGCTTATGATGGTGCAGCAGGAGAGGAACAAACTCCAAGATGCCAACACCCAACTGGGAGAAGAACTAAAAGATGTTCGGGTCCAGCAGTCTGACTCCGTAAAGGAGAATCGGCGACTTCGTCACGGCATCTACAGTAAGTGCTTGAGCAAACTCTTTTGAAAAGAAGAGTTCGGCGAGGAAGTCGATTGACAAAAATGTGTCTGTAGGTGTGCTCACAGGTCGCCCTGCGGAGGAAATGCCCGGTTCAACGGGTGACAAACTTCTCGAGCTGCTGCAACTGCACGAACGTGTTCGGCAGGCGATGAGTGGCGTCGCCCAGGACTTATGGCCGTCCGTCTCCCTACCCGACGGTCTTGGAGGGCTTGCGGAGAAGCTTCAGGGAGCACGGCAGTACTTCCGTCTATGGAAGATATCGGCCTGCCGTCAAGGCACCAGGGAGGCCTGGGCCATGGTGAAGACAAGGTATACAAAGGCGGATCCGAACCACATGGCCGAGGTCGGACCTATGGGGCCTGATGGGAAGGTGATCCCTGTGAGCTTAATGTACGGCCAAGTAGAGTTGGCCGCTAAGTATTCCCAACGGGACTGTAAATTAGACAGCCAGTTAGATGGGATTGAGGAGGAGTACAATCAGTCAATTTGATGATGTATTTTAAAATGACATGTATAATGCCTTCTAGCCGGATTGTAGATCATTTGTCTTTGCGGACCTTTTCGCTTCAACCTTGGGACCCAATAGTCCGGAATGTGTCCGAATACCCTCGCGGTTATGCAAAAACCGGGGCATGCATGGAGAACAGGCGTAGGGGTCATTAGTGCTTTCTCAGACAAGTGCCCAACTAGTTATGTTATATTACATGGTTAGTAAGAAACATCTTCCAGGGAGAATAGTTCCGTTAGGGGTTCCTTTCCCTGGGAGGCATGCCCTAAAGTGCATGTCCGGACTGCGAAAAGAGCAAAAAAGCATCTGGGGGCAGACAAATAGATAGGTGAAAAATCATCTTTCAAGTCACCAACCGAATATTCCCTTAAGAATGCTAGCTTTCGGCTTCACCCAGTTTGAGGTGCACATCCGGCTGACCCGGCAGTAACAATCGCAGAGGTGCTCCCTTTTCCTCCTAGCCGAACAATCGGGAACGTAGGGGTAAGCACAGGAGCCAGGCAACCCAGCTTGGCCAAAACTTAAGTCATATCGATGCATATAATGGTGAATAAAAGGTACATGCGGAAGTTTGACACATGTGTTGGGCATAAAGCCCGTATAAATAAGCTTCTGTTAATGAAGCCCCCAGGTATAATGAGTGCGAGTAGCACGTCAAGTGTGTGCGAACAATCCGCAGATCAACCTTCAAAGGCTCTATGAAAAAGGGAGGAGAAAAGAGAGAAACAAAAGACAACTGAAGTATAAAATGTGGACGGACGAAGGAGACGAACTCGGAGTCCGGTGCTAGGCGTAGAATCTTCGGAGGCGGGCTGCGTTCCATGGGTTTGGCTCTAGTCGGTTGTCCAATGCGTCTCACAGACGGTATGCTCCGCCGGTCAGGACTTGGTCAATGATGAAGGGACCTTCCCATTTGGGCTTGAGTTTGTCTTTTTTCTTGTCCGGCAGGAGTAGAACTAGTTCGCCAACATTGTAAGTTTTGGCCCATACTTCTCTGCTTTGATACCTTCGAGCCTGTTGTTGATAGAATGTGGAACGAGCTTTCGCCACGTCGCGCTCCTCTTCTAAGGCGTCCAAACTATCTTGCCGATCCAACTCGGCCTCTCTTTCCTCGTACATGCGCACGCGAGGCGAGTCATGAATTATATCGCAGGGCAAAACTGCCTCTGCGCCCTATACCATAAAAAATGGTGTGAATCCGGTAGTACGGTTTGGCGTGGTCCGCAGCCCCAAGAGTACGGAGTCAAGCTCCTCTACCCAGTGCGTGTTAGATTCCGTGAGGGACCGCACTAACCTGGGTTTGATGCCGCTCATGATTAGACCATTTGCTCGTTCGACTTGACCGTTAGTTTGAGGGTGATAGACTGAAGCGTAGTCGAGCTTGATGCCCATATTTTTGCACCAGAGTTTAACCTCGTCGGCCGTGAAGTTCGTGCCGTTATCGATGATGATGTTGTGGGGGACGCCATAGCGGTGTACTACCCCGGATATGAAGTCTATCACGGGTCAGGATTCGGCCTTTTTAACCGGCTTGGCGTCTATCCATTTGGTGAATTTGTCCACCATGACCAATAGGTACCTTTGCTTGTGGGTTCCCCCTTTAAGGGGTCCAACCATGTCAAGCCCCCAGACCGCAAACGGCCAGGTGATGGGTATATTTTTGAGGGCGGTGGGTGGCATGTGGCTCTGATTAGTAAAGAGCTGGCAACCGACGCATTGTTGGACTAAGTCCTGAGCATCTGCCCGGGCCGTCAGCCAATAAAATCCTGTACGGAAGGCCTTGCCTACAAGGGCCCGGGCTGCAGCGTGGTGCCCGCCGAGTACGGCGTGAATTTCAGTCAGAAGATTTCGCCCTTCCTCTTCGGAGATGCACCTTTGAAGGACTCCGGTTGTGCTTTTCTTATAAAGCTCTCCCTCGTGGACCTTGTAGGCTTTAGATCGCCGTACTATGCAGCGGGCCTCATTTTGGTCTTCGGGGAGTTCCTGCCTGATTAAGTAGGCTAGGAATGGTTCCATCCACGGGGCAATGACTGCCATTATTTCGTGGGCTGAAGGTGTTATTTCATTGGCTGAGCCACCGATTGTGTCAGAGTGTTCGTTGTTGGGCGGTGCGGTTGGTTCCGGATTGTTGTTTCCGGACTCCTCTTCCCATACTACGGATGGCTTAAAGAGCCGCTCCAGGAAGATGTTTGGAGGGACGACGTCACGCTTTGCGCCGATGCGCGCCAACACGTCGGCCGCCTGGTTATTATCCCGGGCTACATGGTGGAATTGGAGTCCTTCGAACCGAGCTGACATTTTTAAGACGGCGCTACGGTAGGCTGCCATTTTTGGATCCTTGGCATCAAAATCTCCATTTACTTGGGATATTGCGAGGTTTGAATCCCCGCGGACCTCTAGGCGTTGAATGCCCATGGAGATTGCCATCCGGAGACCATGTAGAAGGGCCTCGTATTCGGCTGCGTTGTTGGAGTCCGTGTACATTATTTGAAGTACATATTGGACTATGTCTCTGGTTGGGGACGTCAAGATGACGCTAGCCCCCAAGCCAGCCAACATTTTAGAGCCGTCGAAGTGCATGATCCAATTGGAGTATGCACCGTGCTCTTTAGGGAGTTCGGCTTCAGTCCATTCAGTGATGAAGTCAGCCAAAACTTGCGACTTTATAGCTCGTCGTGCTTTGTAGGTTATGTCGAATGGTAAGAGCTCAATGGCCCATTTTGCAATCCTGCCGGTCGCATCGCGGTTGTTTATAATGTCGTTGAGAGGTACTTCGGAGGTCACTGTTATTGAACACTCTTGAAAGTAGTGTCGCAGCTTCCGGGATGCCATGAACACTGCGTATGCTACCTTTTGATAATGTGTGTACTGGGACTTGCATGGAGTTAAGACAGTGGATACGTAGTACACTGATTTTTGAAGAGGGAACTTGTGCCCTTCTATTTCTCGTTCAACGACGAGCACGACGCTTACAACTTGATGTGTTGCCGTGATATATAATAACATTGGTTCGCCCAAGTTGGGTGCGGCTAGGACCGGATTTGTTGCCAATATGGCCTTTATTTCTTCGAGTTCGTCTCTGGCAGCCTCCATCTACTCGCAGTGTTCGGTGCACCGGAGGAGGCGATAAAGGGGTAGCGCCTTTTCTCCCAAGCGGGAGATGAAGCGGCTTAAAGCTGCCACGCATCCAGTCAATTTTTGTATTTGTTTGAGAACTTTTGGGATATCCAACTGTGACAGAGCTCGGATCTTGGCTGGGTTTGCTTCAATTCCTCTACCGGATACAATGAAGCCCAAGAGCTTTCCGGCTGGTACGCCGAAAACGCATTTTTTCCAGGTTGAGCTTAATGTCGTATGCTAGGAGGTTGTCGAATGTGAGCCTCAAATCGTCTACTAGAGTTTCGACGTGTTTGGTCTTGACGACTACATCGTCTACGTATACCTCCACGGTTTTGCCGATCTGGGTTGCCAGACATGTCTGAATCATGCGCTGATATGTTGCACCGGCGTTCTTGAGCCCGAAGGGCATTGTGTTGAAGCAGAATGGTCCATATGGCGTAATGAATGTCATTGCGGCTTGGTCTGTCTCCGCCATCTTGATGTGATGGTATCCGGAGTATGCGTCGAGGAAGCACAATGAATCGTGCTCTGTGGTAGCATCAATGATTTGATCGATGCGGGGAAGGGGGAAAGGATCCTCTGGGCAAGCCTTGTTAAGGTCTTTAAAATAGACACACAAGCGCCAGGATTTGTCCTTTTTGGGTACCATTACCAGGTTCGCTAGCCAGTCCGGATGTTTTATGTCTCTGATGAATCCGGCTTCCAATAGTTTCGCTAGCTCCTCTCCCATTGCCTATCTTTTTGGTTCGAAAAATCGCCGAAGATCCTGTTTGACTGGCTTGAATCCTTTTAGGATGTTTAGGCTATGTTCTGCCAGCCTACGTGGGATTCCTGGCATATCTGAAGGGTGCCAGGCAAAGATATCCCAATTTTCCGGAAGGAATTCTCGTAGTGCGGCGTCTACATCAGGGTTTAATTGTGCCCCGATGGAGGCCGTCTTTGTGGGGTCAGTTGGATGGACTTGGAATTTGACTATTTCGTCCGCTGGTTTAAAAGAGGTGGACTTGGACCTCTTATCGAGTATCACATCGTCCCTGTTCACCGTGGAGCGCAGCGCAGTGACTTCCTCTGCCGCTAGGGCTTCGGATAGTGCCTCTAGGGCTAGTGCGGCTGTCTTGTTTTCGGCGCGGAGCGCTGTGTCCGGATCACTGACAAGAGTGATGATTCCATTGGGCCCAGGCATTTTAAGCTTCATGTACCCGTAATGGGGTATAGCTTGAAAAATTGTGAATGCCTCTCGCCCTAATAGAGGGTGATATCCGCTGCTTGCCGACTTGGGATTATTCCTCTGAAGGTTGTCCTGCTTCGCTCAATGCGGCGACAGTATATTTCCATTTTCCAAAGGGTTTCCTCATAGATGAGGTTTAATCCACTGCTGCCATCCATGAGTACCTTTGTAAGACGAAAGCCGTCCACTATTGGACTGAGGACCAATGCGGCTGGTGCTCGGGCTGTTCGGAGTTTTGGTTCGTCGCCGGCGTTAAAGGTGATAGCCGTGTCGCTCCATGGATTTGCTGTTGCTACTTGGTAGACTTTGGCGAGGCTGCGGATTGTTCGTTTCCGCATATTATTTGATGCGAATGTCTTGAAGACTGTTAATACCGTACTGGTACTGTTCGGCTGGTTCTCTGGGGCTAGGAGCTCTTCGCCACTTTTGGCCACCTGCCGTAGTATCCAACATGCTCGAAGGCTATGTGTTGGAGTGGCGCTGAGGGAGTCCTGGACTAGGGGGTGTCCGGACAGCCGGACTATCATTGTCCGCCGGACTATCAATATCTGCCGGACTCCCAGACTACGAAGATAGAAGATTGAAGACTCCGGCTCGTGTCCGAATGGTACTTTCCTTGGCGTGGAAGGCAAGCTTGGCGATACGGATATGTCTATCTCCTACCATTGTAACCGACTCTGTGTAACCCTAGCCCTCTCCGGTGTCTATATAAACCGGAGGGCCTTAGTCCGTAGGACATACATACATCTCAACAATCATACCATAGGCTAGCTTCTAGGGTTTAGCCTCCTTGATCTAGTGGTAGATCTACTCTTGTACTACCCATATCATCAATATTAATCAAGCAGGACGTAGGATTTTACCTCCATCGAGAGGGCCCGAACCTGGGTAAAAACACCGTGTCCCTCGTCTCTTGTTACCATCCGCCTAGACGCACAGTTCGGGACCCCCTACCCGAGATCCGCCGGTTTTGACACCGACATTGGTGCTTTCATTGAGAGTTCCTCTGTGTCGTCACCGATAGGCTTGATGGCATCTTCAACCAGCAACGCTGTCCAGGGTGAGACTTTTCTCCCCGGACAGATCTTCGTATTCGGCGGCTTTGCACTGCGGGCCAATTCACTTGGCCATCTGGAGCAGATCGAAAGCTACGCCCCTGGCCGTCAGGTCAGATTTGGAAGCTTGAACTTCATGGCCGATGACCGCGGAGACTTGATCTTCGACGGAGTCGAGCCATAGCCAAGCGCGCCGCACTGTGACGATGGGCACGATCTAGCTCTGCCGCCGGACAGTGCCTGGGTGGCCGCACTCGGATCCGCTTCGGCCATTAGCCCGGAGCCGATCGCCCAGATCGAGGGTCGGTGGATAGACACCGCCCCGGGGGCTTCAACATCCACGGCGATGGAGTCGAACACTCACCTTGTCCCCTGCGAGACTCGTGATTCTGAGGCGCCGGACTCCTCGTCAGACTCCGGACCTCCCGCGCCCCTACCAATCGGTCCAGATTGGGCGCCGGTTATGGAATTCACCACCGCGGACATATTCCAACACTCGCCTTTCGGCGATATCCTAAACTCATTAAAGCATCTATCGTTATCGGGAGAGTCCTGGCCGGACTATGGCTAGGATGGTTGGAGTACGGACGACGAAGAAATTCAGAGCCCACCCACCACCCACTTTGTAGCCACTGTCGAGGATTTAACCGACATGCTAGACTACGACTCTGAAGACATCGACGCTATGGACGACGATGCTGGAGACGAACAGGAACCAGCGCCTACAGGGCACTGGAAGGCCACCTCGTCATATGACGTATACATGGTGGATACCCCAAAAGAAGGGGATGGCGAAGAAGCAGCGGAGGCAGACTCTTTAAAGAAGCAGCCCAAACGCCAGCGTCAGCGGCGCCGCTCTAAATCCTGCCACAGAATGAATGGAGATTCCGGCACAGGAGACAATAACACTCCAGAGAGCGCCGAAGACAATCCCCTCCAGCAAGACTCAGCGCAGGAGGATGCAGAAGCAAGCCCCCACGAGAGGGCGGCAGACGAAGGGGTTGAGGATGATAACTATATGCCTCCCTCCAAAGACGAAGCAAGCCTCAACGATGACAAATTCGTCGTACCTGAGGATCCCGTCGAACAAGAGCGCTTCAAGCGCAGGCTCATCGCCACAGCAAACAGCCTAAAGAAAAAGCAGCAGCAGCTTCAAGCTGATCAGGACCTGCTGGCCGATCGATGTACCGAGGTCCTCGCGGCCGAAGAGTATAAACTCGAACGTCCCTCCAAAAGTTACCCAAGACGCAAGCTGCTCCCCTGATTAGAGGAGGAAGCATACATACCTTCATCACCAGCGCACGACATGGCTGACCGACCACCCCGTGGTCGTGACAGAGAGGCATCCAGGCCCCCAGCCAAGACGGTACCCCGGCATCGCTCCAAGAGTACGAAGCCAAGAGGGAACGCGCCGGACTTGCAAGACATATTGGAGGACAAAGCAAGACAATCTAGATCCATCTATGGATCACGTGGGCGCCCTACGACCCACGACGAACACCGTCGTGCCGGATACAATAACCCCGGCCGGGCCGAACACAGCAGACAACGCTCTCTCGAGCTGCGTCGCGATATCACTCAATACAGGGGCGCCGCACACCCGTTATGCTTCACTGATGAAGTAATGGATCATCAGATCCCCGAACGGTTTAAACCCGTAAACATCGAATCTTACGATGGCACAACAGACCCCGCGGTGTGGATTGAAGACTACCTTCTCCACATCCATATGGCCCGTGGCGATGATCTCCACGCCATCAAATATCTCCCACTCAAGCTTAAAGGACCAGCTCGGCATTGGCTTAACAGCTTGCCTGCAGAGTCAATTGGGTGTTGGGAAGACCTGGAGGCCGCGTTCCTTGATAACTTCCAAGGCACATATGTGCGACCACCAGACGCCGATGACCTAAGCCACATTATTCAGCAGCCAGACGAATCGGCCAGACAATTCTGGACACGGTTCTTGACAAAGAAAAATCCAGATGCGGAGGCCCTTGCAGCCTTCAAACATAACATCCGGGACGAATGGCTAGCCCGGCACCTGGGGCAGGAAAAGCCGAAATCCATGGCAGCCCTCACATCGTTAATGACCTGCTTTTGTGCGGGAGAGGACAGCTGGCTAGCCCGCAGCAACAATCTCCGCAAAAATTCTGGCAGTCCGGACACTATGGACAACAACGGCAGGTCACGTCGAATCAAAAATAAGCGCCGCATTAACGGCGACGATAAGGAGGATACGGCAGTCAATGCCGGATTCCGAGGCTCTAAACCCGGTCAGCGGAAGAAGCCATTTAAAAGAACCACTCCGGGTCCGTCCAATCTGGACCGAATACTCGACCGCTCATGCCAGATACATGGCACCTCTGAAAAGCCAGCTAATCACACCAATAGAGATTGTTGGGTGTTCAAGCAGGCCGGCAAGTTAATTGCCGAAAACAATGACAAGGGGTTAAATAGCAACGACGAGGAAGAGACCCGGCCGCCGAACAATAGAGGACAGAAGGGTTTTCCCCCACAAGTGCGGACGGTGAATATGATATACGCGACCCATATACCCAAGAGGGAGAGGAAGCGCGCACTATGGGACGTCTATGCGATGGAGCCAGTCGCCCCAAAGTTCAACCCATGGTCCTCTTGCCCGATCACCTTCGATCGAAGAGACAATCCGACCAGCACACACCATGGCGGATTCGCCGCATTGGTTTTAGACCCAATCGTCGATGGATTCCACCTCACGAGAGTCCTGATGGACGGCGGCAGCAGCCTGAACCTGCTTTATCAGGATACAGTGCACAAAATGGGCATAGACCCATCAAGGATTAAACCTACAAAGACAACCTTTAAAGGTGTCATCCCAGGAGTGGAAGCCAACTGTACAGGCTCAGTCACACTGGAAGTGGTCTTCGGATTCCCGGATAATTTCCGAAGTGAAGAGTTAATCTTCGACATAGTCCCGTTTTGCAGTGGCTATCACGCTCTGCTCGAACGAACCGCGTTCGCAAAATTCAACGCGGTGCCGCATTATGCATACCTAAAGCTCAAGATGCCAGGCCCTCATGGAGTCATCACGGTCAATGGGAATACGGAATGCTCCCTCCGAACGGAGGAACATACAGCGGCTCTCGCGGCAAAAGTACAGAGTAGTCTTCTAAGGCAATTCTCAAGTCCGGCAGCTAAAAAGCCGGATACATCAAAGCGCGCCCGGAGCAATGCCAACCAAGACCACCTGGCGCGATCAGAGCACGCGTAGCAATGCGGCCCCAACCCTCGCCCGCGTATGATCGCAAGAATAACACTCCGCGTACATCATTACGCTTTGGAGATACCATGGGCACAGGGGAAGGGGCACGATCACAAGGGACCAAGAGTGCGGCTCGACCACACCAGGGGCTCACACGAGCGCCCCCTTGTCTTTATTTTATCTTTTCTTCTTTTATGTATACAGGACTCCGTTAACCAGAAGCCCTGTTCGATGGCGAACTTGCCGAACTCATGATGCAAACAGTCAGGGACTAAAGGAGGCCACGGCGAATATTCAGGTGGTCTCAATTACGAGCATTAAATTCAATTACATACACCAAGTCTGCAGCTCATCCCTGGAGGGGGACATGTTTATTTAGTCCAAATCCCTTGATTATCGCACTATTTGTATCAATCCGCTCTACTAGCAGACTTTCTTTCATAAATAATGCAGCACCTTTTTATTGCAATTGCGTTATCTTTTATATAGGTTCATTATATGACATCTTGCACCCGTATACTTTGGTACGGCCGAATACGCCAGGGGCTTCTGTTCCCCAGATTATGGTGTGATTAAGTCCGAACACTTTCACAAGTGCGGCACCCCGAACTTATAGCATTATATGAATCAGCTCCGAATCATGTCTTGGGTCAATAGTTGGGTTTTCCCGGCTCCCATGTTTTGGTGCCTTACGTTCCGTTCCGTCGGCTAAGGTAGCACTGGTAGAACAACTGCGATTGCACCCCGGTTGAGCCGGGTTAACGCCTCAGTGGAGAAAGCTAAAACTGACTGGCATGATAAGGCGATAGACTGGTCGCTGTTCGAGAGGTTCTTTCGGGTCCTTAAAGACTCATGCCGCTTCAAGCGAAGCTCCGGATGATGTCCGACGAAGGCGTGGATAGCGCCCCGGATTCGGTCTTCCGAATACCAGGGGCTTCGCCGAAATTTAAAATTATAGAATTCTATGGCTAAGTGAGAGTGTTCAAGCATTATAAGTCCGGTTGCCTTGTTCGTCGTGTTGAGCGCCTCCCTAGATAGACCCAAAAATGGGAACAAGAGTGCTCAAGTTTATCACCGAACACCCCAGCACTTGTGGCTTGGGGGCTGAAGCCAACGACTTGCCATCTCTCAGATTTAACAAACGGCCGCACAGAAGGTAATATTTTAAATTAAACAAGTGTTGCTCATGGCGCATATGAACGAAGTTTTCAGCGCACAGGATAAATACACAGTGAGTTCACTCAAAGATTACATCTCGGGAGCACTCATTTGCAATATTGCAGGCTCCCTTCAGGACAACTTTATAATAACGCTCCGGTGTGCGATGCTCCTTGCCCGGCGGCGGCGGATCCGTGAGAAGCCTCTCCGCATCCAGTTTGCCCCATTGCACTTTTATGCGGGCAAGGGCCCGACGAGCGCCTTCAATACAGGCGGAGCGCTTGACTACATCCAGCCTGGGGCACGCATCCACCAGCCGCCGCACGAGGCCAAAGTAGCTCCCAGGCATGGCATGTCTAGGCCATAGCCGGACTATGAGGCCCTTCATGGCCTCCTCGGCTACCTTGTGGAGTTCGACGAGCTGCTTCAGCTGGTCGCTTGGGGGCACCGGATGGCCGGCCTCAGAGTACTGAGACCAGAAGACCTTCTCCGTCGAGCTCCCCTCCTCGCCACGATAGAATGCGGCGGCATCAGACGCACTACGCGGCAGATCTGCAAATGCCCCTGGAAGGCTCCGAATTCGGGTAAGTATCCGGTAATTTACATTAACATGCCTGCTTTGCATGAAAAACGCCTTACCCGCAGCTATCTTCTTTATGTCCTCAACCTCCTGAAGGGCCTTTTGGGCCTCGGCCTTGGCGGACTTGGCACTTTCGAGAGCCGAGGCAAGCTCGGACTCTCGAGTCTTGGAGTCACGCTCCAACCCCTCATGCTTTTCCATGAGAGCCTGGAGCTCTTGCCGAACTTCCGCCGCGAGTACCTCTTGCTTTTCTCGCTCAGCCCGCTCTGTGGCCGCATTGCGTTCGGCCGCGGACACGGCATCCTTCAGGGCTGCCACCTCGTTAGTGGCCCCTGCAATACACATATTATCCTTGTTAATTTTATTTGCAACCAAAACCCTTTTCTGTAAGGTACTTATTTAAAGTGGTGTTACTCATCTTCTTTTTCCTTGAGCTGCCTCTTGGCATGGCCGAGCTCTTGCTCGGACCGCTCAAGGTCCTTCTTCAGCACCTCGACCTCCATCGTTAATGCGGCAGAGGTCAGCAGCGCAGCCTGCAAACCCATATCGACATATTTTTAGCAACCCTGCGTATATCTTGTTAGATCCTTAGTCCGGCTTTTCCTTCCGAACACCGAACTAAGCATCAGGGGCTACTGTCTATGCGGTATTACATTACATAATTTTAACTTCTTACCTCAAAGCCTGTTAGAAGGCTGCTGCAGGCTTTGGTCAGCCCGCTCTTGGCGAGCTGGACCTTCTCAATCACCGCACTCATGAGAGTGCGGTGTTCTTCCTCGATGGAAGCGTCTTTAAGCGCCTCCAGCAGGTTATCCGGTGCCTCCGGTTGGACGGAGGCCGCCGGCGTCACGGTCCTGCCCTTCTTTCGAAGGGGCCGCTTGCCGGACTCTGGAACCACTACGGGTTCCGATGTAGGGTCCGGCGCAAGGTCCGGGAGGTCGCCTGACGGCGCCTCCGGAGCCTCCTCCTGATGGGTCCCCTCTTGGGATCCCACCTCGGCGTCCTCGTCGGCGCGGGGGGTAGAGGCGGTCGGGACAGAATTTACGTCCGACGAAGCCAACGACCCGCTCATTGAGTCGGGGAGGTCGTCATCGACCGGACTACGGACAGAATGCGGCGTTAGAAGGACACTACGTGACAGGAAAGGTACGGCATATAAATGATCCGAATACTTACGATCCGGCCGGACGCCTGGCCCTTGGAGGCCACTCCTCCTCGCCAACGCTGATGTTGGCAAAACTGTCCGGGGGGATAGTTCTCCCCCTCTTGGACCCTTCGGCCGCCCCGATTGGGGAGGCCTGCCTCTTCTTCTCTCCCTCCTCCGGGAGAGAGTACTCCTCCTCCTCGTCTTCAGGGGAGGAGTCCTCGTCGTCGTCAGACGCCTGATTACGGGAACTCTTTCGAGTCCCCGTGGCCGCCTTCTTGGCCTTCTTCTCCGGCACCATGTGCGGTGCCGGAACCAGCAGCCCTGCTAAGAGGGCGTCCACTAGTTCTTCTGGCATGGGAGCCGGGTTGATGAGCAGCTTGGCCTTCTCCATCCATTCCTTTCAAAGGAAGAGGCAGATTAAAACCTCACTAGAGTCAATCTAACTACCACAAGTGTCCCGTAATGGGGTTGAATCACTTACCTCGTCAGTCGGAGACTGCGAGCTAAATCCGCGGTCTTCGATCACGGATGCGGGGGCTTCGGCGCCCTTGAACAGCACCCTCCAGGCGCCTTTGTGTGTTGTATCAAAGAGCCCGTTTAGTGTCTGGTGCTATTCCGGATTGAACTCCCACAAATTGAATGCCCGTTCTTGGCATGGGAGAATCCTCCGGAGGAGCATGACTTGGACCACGTCGACGAGCCGGAGCCTATTGCTCACCATCTTCTTGATGCAGGCTCGGAGTCCCGTCACCTCCACCGGACTGCCCCACTGCAAGCCCTTCTCTTTCCAGGAGGTGAGCTGCGTGGGGATTCCAGATCTAAACTCGGGGGCCGCCGCCCATGTGGGCTTGCGCGGCTCAGTCATGTAGAACCACCCCGATTGCCACCCCTTGACGGAGTCCACGAAGGTCCCTTCTAGCCAAGGGACATTGGGCAGTTTGCCCAACATAGCGCCGCCGCATTCCGCTTGCGTGCCCTTCACAACCTTCGGCTTGACGTTAAAGGTCTTGAGCCACAGGCAGAAGTGGGGCTGGATGCAGAGAAACGCCTCGCACACGATGATAAACGCCGAGATGTTGAGGATGAAGTTCGGCGCCAGATTGTGGAAATCCAGGCCGTAGTAAAACATGAGCACCCGGACAAATGGATGGAGCGGAAAGCCCAGTCCGCGGAGGAAGTGGGGGAGGAAGACGACCCTCTCATGAGGCCCTGGGGTAGGGATGAGCTGCCCCTCATCAGGCAGCCGATGCGCAATATCGCTGGAAAGGTATCCGGCGTCGCGCAGCTTGGTGATGTCCTCCTCCTTAGCGGTGGAGGCTAACCATTTACCTCCCGCTCCGGACATATTCGGAGAAGGTCGAGGAGAGATGCGCGAGCTCGGGCGTTAGAGCTTGGGTTCGCAGGGGAGGATAAGCAAAGGAGGAAGAAGGCGTAGGTGAGAAGGTGAATCCTTATCCCTTATATATAGGCGGACAAAACTATGCGTCCCCCACCGGCCTGATAAAAGTCGCTTATCTCCCAAGCGCCACCATCAATGGCATGGTTGGGTTACCCACGCACGTATTGATGCGAATCCCGGAATAAGGGGAACACGATCTCTGCTTCGACAAGACGTGCCAAGGAAACCGCTTCGCTAAACATGCTGAGGTGGTATAGTAAAAAACGATTCAAACAAAGGCTTGGCTGCGGTGTGATGTCACGCCGCATAATGCGTCAGCAGATTGAGTTAAGTGTGTATTTTATTCTCTCTACGATGGAATGTGGAATTTATTTTGCAGAGCCGGACACTATCCTGGTGTTCATTATCTTCTCTGGATTATTCAAGGGAGGAACCCGCCTTGCAATGCCGAACATTATGCACGCTGGACTTATCGTCATTGAAGACTGGTTCAGGGGCTACTGAGGGAGTCCTGGACTAGGGGGTGTCCGGACAGCCGGACTATCATTGTCCGCCGGACTATCAATATCCGCCGGACTCCCAGACTACGAAGATAGAAGATTGAAGACTCCGGCTCGTGTCCGGATGGTACTTTCCTTGGCGTGGAAGGCAAGCTTGACGATACGGATATGTAGATCTCCTACCATTGTAACCGACTCTGTGTAACCCTAGCCCTCTCCGGTGTCTATATAAACCGGAGGGCCTTAGTCCGTAGGACATACATACATCTCAACAATCATACCATAGGCTAGCTTCTAGGGTTTAGCCTCCTTGATCTCGTGGTAGATCTACTCTTGTACTAGCCATATCATCAATATTAATCAAGCAGGACGTAGGGTTTTACCTCCATCGAGAGGGCCCGAACCTGGGTAAAAACACCGTGTCCCTCGTCTCTTGTTACCATCCGCCTAGACGCACAGTTCGGGACCCCCTACCC
>NC_057801.1:245802672-245825302 GCF_018294505.1 Triticum aestivum
TCGGGTAGGGGGTCCCGAACTGTGTGTCTAGGCGGATGGTAACAGGAGACAAGGGACACGATGTTTTTACCCAGGTTCGGGCCCTCTCGATGGAGGTAAAACCCTACTCCTGCTTGATTGATATTGATGATATGGGTAGTACAAGAGTGGATCTACCACGAGATCAAGGAGGCTAAACCCTAGAAGCTAGCCTATGGTATGATTGTTGTTGTGTCGTACGGACTAAAACCCTCCGGTTTATATAGACACCGGAGAGGGCTAGGGTTACACAGAGTCGGTTACAATGGTAGGAGATCCACATATCCGGATCGCCAAGCTTGCCTTCCACGCCAAGGAAAGTCCCATCCGGACACGGTACGAAGTCTTCAATCTTGTATCTTCATAGTCTTGGAGTCCGGCCGATGATGATAGTTCGGCTATCCGAACACCCCCTAGTCCAGGATTCCCTCAGTGCCCCTCATGTAAAACCAATGTTCAGCGTACTAGTTAATGCTACATCACCCATATGCCCATGCCAAGTGGTTGGCTAGGTGACGAGCCGGCTGGCTAGTTTACCTTTGCTCTGTGCGGGTCCTGAGATAACTTGTGGGAGGCTGTCGTGCCTCGAATGCCTCCTGATCGAATCTGTAGGATCTGCAGTGAAAAACCTCCTGAGAGGATATGACGGCGGCAGTCTCGGCTGCACGCACGCTAGGCCAGACCCAGCTCGCGAGGGGCTCACGAGGGGAGGCAGCTGAGGCGAGGTTGTAACCGAAACGCGAGAGATTGCTCGAACGAGACTAAGCACCCCTTCCCCAAACACACACAAATCTCAAATTCGAGTCCAACTTAAATTCAGCGGGGGAAAGCAAGAACCAAGGGAAAAGCAATGAAAGCAGAAAAAGGCCGCGTCCGGCACCTAGTCTAGTCTTGGACGTCTTCTTACCAGCGCGGAGCTAAGTGCTGCCACTGGGCCTGGGAGGGAGCCCCAGGGCCTGAGGCCGGCACCCCTGAGACTCCGGGGCGTGTACAGCCCCACTCATTATTACGTGAGAGTGTCACGGGGCGGCGAGCTTCACAGGCACTAGGCCTTCTTCACAGGTATCGGCCTTGCTTCATATCGCCAGACAAGGGCCCCGCCTTGCGCCACACTCTAGTGCGATCAACGACGACCGGAAACCAGGACGCCGCCGATGGGGTAGAGCGGTCGCCAGTGGTTCCCCCGACGACCACGGGTCCTTCGTCAGGGGCTGGCCTTGAGGCACCTCCCCAACGGAGTGCCTACCTCCTGGGAACGCCTTGCTCCGAACGCCGCGGTGGTGATGTCGGATCTCGGCCCCTCTCCTGCAGCCCCCGACGCCCTCCTCCTGAGGGGTAAGAGACTGCGGGAGCGGGGCAGTTGCTCGCTGTGACGACCTGCACCTGCTGCGACCCATGATTAGCGTATACCGGTTCCTGAGGGATTAGTGGTACAAGATAATCGTCGCTTCCAGCATGGCCGGTGGGGCCGTCCTTGGGTTCCCGGAAGAGCTCAGCTTCTGGCGCCTCGTCCCCCGAGCTTGGGCTGAGGAGCGAGCCTTGTTTGCCCTCAAGCGGGTGCCCTTGGTCCATCATGTGGGGCACGTACTCTTCTGGGGCCGTCATCCCGAAGGCCGTGCCATAGTGCTCCGCGTGCCATGCAGCTCTGCTTGACGTGCCAAACTGGGGGTGGTAGCACGGCGGCCCACTTGGGCCGTGGGTCGCGACGAGTCCTTCTTTGCTGGCGGGGAGCGGTGTCAGTGCTGCCGCCGGCCCGGTGCTGACAGCTTCGCTGGTGTTGGAGTAGCCTTGGAGCCTGCGGGTGCGCATGGGGCCCCCGCGCTGGCCGCCCTGGGCCTGAGACGGGAGCTGAGTGCAGAAGGGGTGACCCCCGAGGCGACGAAGCCCAGGAGCTCTGCCACCTGCTCTAGCAGCACGTCGTGGCCGCCTTCCATCAGCCTGCACTGCAGCAGCTCTCGGGCCACCGTGAGAGCGGCCCTTGAGTTTGCCTGCTCCCGGCGGGTGTACGGTGTCGTGGCCGCGGCGTGGTTGGAGGCCCTTGCTGCCGACTGCGTCTGCCGCGGTGTGAGGGCCGTCGAGGCCCGTCCGCGTCGCCCACGGCCCGCAGCGCCCTGTGGACCGAGAGCTGCCTGGGGCATGGGGTCGCCCGGGGCAAGTGGCTCTGCGCGGGCGGGCCATGCCACCCAGGGATCAGGGTTGCCCGCCTGGTCGCTGGACATGGTGATGACGATGCGACGGGATGCGAAGTGGCAGAAGGTGGATCCCGGCGCACCCCTACCTGGCACGCCAAATGTCGGATTTCGGGTTCCGGCAGACCCTGGAGGTTCAAACACTGGGGTGCGCATGGGGATTTCGCCCTCTATCCACCTGCTCCTTGCCGAATCGCTAGGATCTAAACTATGAAAAGAACAACACAAGAGACACAGAGTTTATACTGGTTCAGGCCACCATTGTGGTGTAATACCCTACTCCAGTGTGTGGTGTGGTGGATTGCCTCTTGGGCTGATGATGAACAATACAAGGGAGAACTGCCTCGCGAGGGTCAGTTCTTGGCTGGTGCGATAAACTGCAAGGAGGAGTTCAGTCGCCCTTATCTCTCTCTCTCTTTCTTGATTCTAGATGTATGCCAGGTCCTCCCTCTACCCTGGGGGTGGCTAGTCCTATTTATAGGCAAAGGCCCTGGGCCTCTCCTCAAATATTGAGCGGGAAGGGCGCCAACAATTTGCCATTTTGAAGGGGAACAGCGGGTACACTTATCCTGACTAAAGTTGGTCCTCGCCTATCAAAGGCTCTGGTGGTGACTCCTGCTTGGGCTCCACAATGACTTCCTCCCTGCCGTTGGCCTGGTCTTGGTCTTGTTGCACCGAAATGGATGCCTTTGTTGGATGCTCTCGCCTGCGCTTTCTCCCTTTGCACCAAAGAGGAAAGGAGGACACTGCGCGGGCTGGCGCCCGACTGGCACCCTTGGTCGTCATGGCCTGCGTCATGGGCACCTCGCGAGGTACCCCGCCTTGAACTCTCCGCCTCCTCGTGAGCCAGCCTGATGAGGCTGTGCCTGAAGAAGCTCCTTGTCGTCCGCCCCGCGAGGCCTGGCCCCTCGCGAGGGTCTTGAGCTTGTGTTGATGAAGATGGGCCGCGCTGGGCCCCCTTTGAGCCACGCCGCAGGCCGCAGGGAGGCAAGTCTGGGGACCCCCGTTCCCAGAACGCCGAGACAGGGGGCTAGGGTTTGAGGGCGTTTTGGAGCAATTCGGAGCCTCCGATCGCGATCAAATGGCTCCGGGCGCGAGGAGGGGCCGGCTGGGCTGATGGGCTGTGTAGAAGGCCTAGAGCTGAGAAGAGAGGGGATAAGTGCGGCTTGGCATGGCTTCCGGATACCGAAACGTCCGATGATTAAGCTGACTATATCGTAGCTATATGTTTAACGGTTGGGCAGTCAAACAGACTCCAAATGCGACGAAATTTGGCAGGCAGTCTGCCTACACTATAATATCACCGCACGCCAAGTTCCATCCCATTCCGAGAAAATTTTTCTCCCGCTCAAAAAACAAGGTCTGCGAGGTGCGACTGGCGCGTGCGAGTGTGTCTGTGCTCAGGACGGACAACGGAGAGAACCGGCGGAACCCGAATGGTGCATGTTTTAAAAAGCATGCAGATGAAATGCAGATGATGACATGGCAAAAAGCAACACACAAGCAAATGACATGGAAACTACGGCGAATAGCTGGAAGACACCTCGTGCATCGGTTCCGGGGCGTTACACACTGTTTATCCGCTCCGCTTACTTCGGCTCTCTCCGTCCCGTGTGCTTGTCCGAAATTTCGTATCCCGTGAAATCCGGGATACGCTGCAACCAATCGCCACAAAGATTTTGCACTCTAATACAATGCTCGGCAGATGATGCTATAAGTTTAGTCGCAAATCTCTGAATGGATCAAGACGACTGAAACGACGCTGAAGTACCAACGTGAGTTTTCCATCTTGCAGAAAACGCTCGCGAAGGTGCAAAGCTCAGAACAAGTTCAACTTCAACCTACTTTCCACTCGAACCTGAATCCATTCGGGGGCTACCGATGAGGATACAGACCTGGGGTAGGGTCATACGCTTGACCTATACGTCCTACCCAAGGTCACTACCCTAGAAGATAAGAAGTCCAAGAGGCAGCAAGGGACCCCCAGTCAAAGATGTCGAGTACAATCCACTCGACCAGTCATTTTCACTCGACCATCCAAGGAATCACTCAACTTGCCGAAGATCTGGAGTCACTCAGCATTGCAACGGGCAGGCGTTCACACCATAGTCTTTAAGGTTATTAACAACATTTAAGGCTGGCATTACCAGTAAACCCCCACATTATATACATTAAGCCCCTTGTAATGGAGGGCGGTGTGGGTCCTGGCATACTCTATATATGCCACCCCCTCCTCTGGCACAAGGGTTCGCACCCCCTGTAACATCACACGCATATAATCCAATCGACCGCCTCTGGGCACCGAGACGTAGGGCTATTACTTCCACCGAGATGGGCCTGAACTCATAAACCATGTGTGTACACGTTCACCATAGCTGAGTTCTTTCTCTCCATACCTACCCCCCTTTCTACTGTCAGTCTTAGGACCACGACAGTCCCTACTCTGGAACCCCACGAGAGGGTTGTATTCCTCCCTCACTTTGTCCGCGGGCTGGGGTTTCCCCTCCACCCATTTGTTCGCTGTCTTATGTACTACTATGGGATAGATTTCCATGACCTATCCCCCAATTCCTTCCTCAACATCTCGACATTCGTCATCTTGTGCGAGGCCTTCCTCCGCATCTCGCCACACTTCGGGCTGTGGCTTAAGATTTTAAACATGAAGCCAAAGGTGGTAGGGGATGAACACGCCGAGTGCAGAGGAGACATGGTGAGCAAGATGCCCAACGTCAAATGGCCATCAGGTAAATTCAACGAGTCCGTCAAAGGATGGCAGGAACAGTGGTTTTATGTCACCGAGCCACGCGGCGCCAAATGGGCCGCCACCCCCGAATTCAAATCCGGAGCTCCACTGCGGCTCATGTCCTGGCCTGAAAAGGGCCTAGACTGGTCTACGTCAGACGAGCTGACACCGCTCCAAGCGCGTATCAAGAGCATGGAGGACAAGAACATCAAACTGGTCAATGTGGTACAGGTGATGCTAGTTCGCCGGATCCTCCCCTGTCAATGCCGGGCTTGGAATCTATGGGAGTTCGATCCGGCCAAGCACCAAACCTTGGTGGAGTTCTTTGGCACAACGCACAAGGACATCTAGAAGGTGATTTTCAAGTCCGGCAAGTCATGGTCGGACACCGCAGAGGATCATGGGCACAAATTGTCCCACCCCGCAAGTTCGGTAAGTCTTTATATGTTATGAGGGCGTATATCCCTTATTTGCATACTTTGGGGAAAACACCTAATATTTCCATAACGATTCTCCCAGGGCTGGACGAAGAACGCCGGGCGGATCTACTGTCCGGCTCCGCTGCCTGAGGAACAAGTCGGCCCACTTCTGATGAAGATGCTGGTCCCAACGTCATACAAGGCATCAAAGAAGAAGGCCCGAAAGGAGGCCAAGGAGACCAAGGGTGGGCTTCGTCGTAAGGGTAGTTCAGACGCGGTGTCCAAAGACACCGAGGCCCACTCCTCCTCCAAAAAGGGGAGGAAGAGGCGAAAGAAGAAGAAGAGGAAAGCTAGTCCCCCCCCACGAGGGGGAGAAAGAAGAGGATGGCCTCCACAAGTTTGGAGGCCGAAACGTCTAAGAAGGGGAAAACATCCCTTCCAGACGAGCCTACCATGGCCGCCGACAGCTGCCCAGAGTGGGAACCCAGGGTCGAGCCCCTGGCCAAATTGTGATTACAAAGAAACCCGGACACATCTGTATATCCAGTCTCACTTTTGCATAGCATTAATATATTGAGTCACATATTCCGCAGTACGGCCGGGTCCGAAATCGAGCGATCCTTGTCGGAAGATTCACTGGACCCTAATGCGATGGATAGCGAGACCCTCCCAACGGCCTCTTCTCCTGGAGGCGCGGACGACACTGAGATGTCGTCACAAAGGGGCCCAAGCCAGGGCGAAGCTCAAGAGACCGCCGGGGCGGCGCAGGGGGGTCAAACCTCGGCAACCGGACACACGGGGGAGCAGTCCCCCATGGATGCTGAAGGCGGAGGCCGTCCTGAATTCGGCCCCAAGCCAGAGATGACTTGGGAGACCAATACGGCTCCGGAATCAGGACGGCAGCTTTCTTCAACAGAAGGCGGTGCGCCTATTCCACTGGTGATCTCAGTCCATCCAGAGGTGTCGAATACTTTGTTGGCAGCGCTGCAAAGTGCTTCCATCGTTGAAGAGCCTCGCACCCTTATGGGTGTGGTGATTAAGAAGATCCAGCTCGCCAAAAGTGGGCAGACCGAAGCTTGCGCCAGCCTTCCAACAGTCTTTGAGGTAAGTTAGAGAATGTCATAACATAGATAATAGCCCCTGGTACACTGTTCGGTGTTTCAGAAAGAAAGCCAGACAGAGGATCAAATATATTTTGTAGGAGACTAATTAGGGAATACCTATGTGAATGTATAGGCGTCATTAGTGGCTGCAACCTCTCATACTGCGGAGGTCTCCGGACTGAAACAGAGTATGGAGCGAGCCGAGAAGGAGCTTCACCAAGTGAAAAAGCAATTGGAGAATACCTAAGGTATGGGAGAACTTTGTTTGTATTTAAATACAAGTGAGTAGTTATGTTTACTCTAAAATGTCATGATATGAATTAGGAGTGGCGACCGCAGTCGAGGCTCATAAGAAGGCGGTGGCCGAGGCCGAGAAAAGGGCGGCCAAGGAGCAGGCCACTCGTGAAAACCACGAGGCCCGTGTTATTGAAGTTCAACAAGAGCTCCAAGAAGCTATAGGGAAGTGCGAGACGTTGGAGCAGAGTATAAAGGATCAAGAGCCCGAACTCACCAAGGCTCACCAATCCACACGCGATGCCCAGGCTGAAGCCCAAGGCGCCCTCCAAGAAATCCAGCAGGCCGAAAGATCACCGCGGGTAAGGCCTTTATTATGCAAAGCTGAAAGTGCAACTATCCCTAGGTGGTTTTGGTAATTCATAACAACATATAGCTCATTGAGCTAATGCTATTCCAAGACTATTAGTTCAGGAAAGCTCAATGAATGGGATGGCATGGATGATGAAAGTGGATCCCTCAAAATTTTAAGGACAAAGGATTGGGTCAAGCTCAAAAGCTCAAGACTCTTCATTTTACATTTTAGTGATCCAAGATCATATTGAGTCTATAGGAAAAGCCAAACTATCTAGGAGGGATGAGGTGTTGCTTCATGAGCCTCTTGCTTCAAGTGCTTAGTGATATGCTCCAAAAACCCTCAACTACTTTCTCACATCCATATATGACCTAAACCCAAAGTCAAAATCGGTCCCACCAATTCTTTCTATCCGGCGCCACCAAGTTCATATTTCATAGCCACTGCCACAAACCCTAGGCAAATCGGTCTCACCGAGATGGGATTGTAATCTCTTTGTTTCCCTTCGTAATGTTTTGGTCTAACCGAAGTGAGCGATCGGTCCCATCGAGATTGCAATGTAAACTCCCTGTTTCCCTTTCGTAACATTTCGGTCTCACTGAAATGAGTGAATCGGTCCCACCAAGTTTACCTGGCCAACTCTCTGGTTAGCTTATTACCAGAATCGGTCTCATCGAGTTTGTGTAATCGGTCTCACCGAGATTACGTTATGCCCTAACCCTAACCATATCGGTCCTACCGAGTTGCATGTCGGTCCCACCGAAAATCCTAACGGTCACTAGGTTTACCAAATCGGTTTGACCGAGTTTCTTGAATCGGTCCCACCGAGTTTGTAACGGTTAGATTTTGTGTGGAGGCTATATATACCCCTCCACCTCCTCTTCATTCATGGAGAGACCCATCAGAACAAACCTACACTTTCAACTTACCATTTCTGAGAGAGAACCACCTACTCATGTGTTGAGGCCAAGATATTCCATTCCTACTATATGAATCTTGATCTCTAGCCTTCCCCAAGTTGCTTTCCACTCAAATATTCTTTCCACCAGATCCAAATCCCATGAGAGAGAGTTGAGTGTTGGGGAGACTATCATTTGAAGCACAAGAGCAAGGAGTTCATCATCAACACACCATTTGTTACTTCTTGGAGAGTGGTGTCTCCTAGATTGGCTAGGTGTCACTTGGGAGCCTCCGACAAGATTGTGGAGTTGAACCAAGGAGTTTGTAAGGGAAAGGAGATCACCTACTTCGTGAAGATCTACAGCTAGTGAGGCAAGTCCTTCGTGGGCGACGGCCATGGTGTCATAGACAAGGTTGCTTCTTCGTGGACCCTTCATGGGTGGAGCCCTCCGTGGACTCGCGCAACCGTTACCCTTCGTAGGTTGAAGTCTCCATCAACGTGGATGTATGATAGCACCACCTATCAGAACCACGACAAAAACATCCATGTCTCCAATTGCGTTTGAATCCTCCAAACCCTTCCCTTTACATTCTTGCAAGTTGCATGCTTTAATTTCTGTTGCTCATATACTCTTTGCCTACTTGCTTGAATTGTGTGAAGATTGGTTGACTTGTCCAAAGATAGCTAAAATCTGCCAAAGTCTAAAATTGGGAAAAGGTTAAGTTTTTAATTGGTTAAGTAGTCTAATCCCCCCTCTAGACATACTTCAAGGTCCTACAATTGGTATCAGAGCTTTGGTCTCCATTTGCTTTGATTTCCATAGCTTTTGGTGGTCATAGCCTTGGTTTCACAACCTAGGAGAGTATGGCATCTAGCGAGGGAAATTATCACCGTAGAGATCCTTACTTTGATGGTACTAGTTTTGCTAGTTGGAAGCATAAGATGAAAATGCATATTCTTGGACATAACCCCGCCGTTTGAGCTATTGTGTGTATTGGCTTGCAAGGTGAATTCTTTGATGGGAGAGAGCCGAACCGTGAAGCTAGAGCGGAAGAGTTGAAGATGCTACAATACAACGCTCAAGCCTGTGATGTCCTCTTCAACAGATTGTGCCCCAAAGAATGCCTAAGAACCTTCTCTAGCTATCTATGCTTTTCTCGTCTCAAACTCTATTCATGCTACATCACAAAATTTGATCAAGTCAGATTCGAACCTCTCTGTGTGAGGAGCACTCGGAGTCCCCGATTCGTCATAGACTTAAATTTCCAAAACTTCTTTGTGCGTTTCGGTCAGACCGATTCCTCCATTTCGGTCCTATCGAAATCACTTAGTCGATCTAGTTTTCAATCTCAGTGCAACCGATTTGAACTTTTCGGTCACACCGAGTTGCTGTAACTGTATACAGTTATGCATCTCGGTGCCACCGATTTGTTCCACTCGGTCACACTGACAGTGTCGGGCTATATATACACACGTGCAAAATTTGGAAAACTTTCTCCAAACTTTCTTCGCCCGCGCATAGCTCGCTCTGCCTACTAGGTCTCCGGATCATGGACTTCGTCGCCAGCCGCCTCCTATCGCTGGTCTCCGCCGCCGTCGACGGATTTCTTCTCCGCCGTTGACGCCGTATCGAGTTCATCTCCGAACTAGGGTATGAACTCGATCACAGTGCTATCCTCGTCTGATTCTCAGCACATTGTGTTCATCATGATTCTTGCCACGATTGAAACACTCCTATCCAGTCAAAACAATCCTTAGAATAGATGCGATTTGAAAATTTAGGGTTAGGTTTCCGCCAAAACCATCTTGGACCCACCGAGTTGAAAAACTCGGTCCTGCCGATTCGGCTAACACCATTGCACTAGTAACTCTCGGTCTGACCGAGAATTGCTAATCGGTGTGACCGATTTTAGAACTTTGTGAAACCCTAGCAGTCTCGGTGCCACCGAGCTGTGACTCGGTCTGACCGAGTTCACCAGTTTAGGTTCCAAAACTGCTTCGATATCACCGAGTTTGAAAATCGGTTGATCCGAAATGCTTTTTGTGGAAAACTAAAACTATCTTTTTGAATCAATCTTTTGCAAAACTCTTTGCATTTTGTGATGCTCATCCATTCTATCTCATCTATAACTATTCACAGGGTCAGCAGTCAGTGATTTCAGCATGTCAGACCAAAGTGATAGTCAGAACAAGTCAGAAGAGCACAATCACATGAGTGAGGGCACTAGTCCCTCTAGCACTTCAGATGATGGTAGCAGGAGCACCCCAAGCAATTTGCCTAAAGATCCCACCAGGACAAGGAAGAAGAGAACCTCAAAATCTGAGGATGAGGATTATGTGGCAGAAGAGGATGAGTCCACTTCTAAAAAGAAAGTGCTCAAGAAGGAGTATGTCACAGCTGCAACAATCAAGCCTGGCATGAAGATCAAAGTGCCTGCAAAGAGAACTCCCATGTCTAAAGCCAGAGCCTCTACTCAAGTACCTTTGGAATCTCAACCCAAAGAGGCTGCTGCAGAAGGGAAGAAGAAGGAAAGAAAGAGAGGGAGATGGTGCAAGAAAGTTGATCCAATGGCAGAATTTGAGAAGCATTCCTCTGAGGAAGAGGAAGAAGAGGTTGCTGCACCAGCACCCAAGGCACATAAGCTGATGGGTGATGCTATAAAGTCAGGGGATGCAACATCAAAGCCCAAGGAAGCACCCAAAGCTGCCCCCAAGCCCAAGATTGCACTAAAGAGGAATACCAGGAGTATTCTAGCTGCTGAGAAGAACAAGGCCCCAGTGCCTGAAGTTGCTGATGAGGAAGATGATGAGGGACAAGTCCTGAGGAAGCTGAAGCCCAAGATTCCAGACCACAATGATGCTCATCCTGTGGCTGAGAACATGAAGTTAAGAAAGGATGTAGCACTTAGACAGTGGAGGTTGTCAGATCCATATGCTATCAGGAGAAGGACTGTTGTTGATTACAGGTTCCACACAAAGGAATAGCAGGATTTCTATGAGATAGTGCTGTTGGACAAGAAGCCTATAGTGTGTGATATGAGGTGGGTCGACTGGAAATACATGAAGGAAAATGAAGAACACTATCCTGGAGTGCAAGACAGTTTCATTGCTTGTGGAGTTGCAAACTTTGTTGGGCAGAAGCTCACAAATTGGAATGATGAGCTCATTATGCAATTCTACTCCAGAGCACATTTCTATCCAGATGGCAGGATAGTTTGGATGTCTGAAGGTACAAGGTACCAGTCAACCATTGAGGAATGGGCAAATCTGATCAATGCCCCAAAGGAGGGTGAAGATGACTTGGATGTCTATGCCAAGAAGAAGATGGATCACAATACCATGGCTCATATGTACAAGGAGATCCCAGATGCTGCAGTTGAGACACATAAGTTTGGGTCAGTTCATTATCTTCTGTCCGGACTCCCAACAATCAATTGGATCCTAAGGCATACTCTTTTGCCCAAGTCAGGTGACCACAACATGATTAGAGGGCATGCTATAAACTTGCTACACTTGTTTGATGTGCCACAGAAGTTCAAGGTCATGAGCCTCAGTGTTGAGACCATCAAGAGGACAGCAGCAGACCAGAAGAGAAGTTGTGGGTATGCCCCACAAATTCAGGAGTTGATTAACTCTAAGATGGGCACAAGCACATACTTGCTGGACAAGGAACATTTTTCTCTCTATCCAGACTTTGAGGACAATCAAGTTGTGATGAATGAGAATGAACCATCATTAGTACAAGCTGAAGAGAAGAAGGAGAAAGCAAAGAGAGAGAAGGCTGCCAAGATGCCAACTCAAGAGGAGGCATCTGAGTACTTTTTGAAGAACAAGCAGGAGCAGCTTGGTTACTTGATAGCATCAACACTGAGGATTGAGAAGGGGTTGGCCACCCTAACTCAAAACCAGGAGATCCTGGAAAGAATCATGGAACAAAAATTCTGTGATCTAGATGTCAAAGTAACTGAGATTCAGTCAGTTGTGGAGCAGCTCCAGGATGACATGCAAGAGAGGAAGGGCAAGACAACCACTGATGCATTTGCCAGAGTGCCTAGAGCTCAGAGATCAGCTGCAGTGCCTGTGACAAACACCAGAGCCACATCATCTGCACCAGCTACAGCTCCTATAGCTCCAGTGCAACCAGCTCGAGCACCAACTCCTCCAGCTCCATCTACATCAACTGAAGACTTCGTCCAAGGAGCCATCTCTACACCACCACCTGAAGATCAAGCCTGAGTCGATCTAGCACTATGCATTTTCTATGAACTTTTTGGTAACTTGTTGCCAAAGGGGGAGAAAAATGTATAGATCATAGGCTTCGAGAGAGAGAATGTTGCTTTTTGTTCTCTCTTGCTTTGGTGGTTAAACTTTGTTTTCTTTTGATTGCTTGAGAAACTATGCTATTATCTGTGAGACATTGATGATCATGTGTTTGATCATAAGCTACACTTATGCTTGTTAGATGATATTATCTTACCTATCCTTATATGATCATTCACTTTGCTTGGTGATAAGTGCATGTATTCAATCTTTATTATTTTGAGTGCTCCACCAAGATGTATGTGACATGCAAGAGTAACCCATGAGCCTAATTCCTTGTGCATTTGCAGTTCAAAGCAAATCTTAAACTATGCACAAATTTAGGGGGAGCTCTTGCTTATCACATACTTCTCAAAGCGACGATGTTTTTCAATCTTATTATCATTTGTCGAAGCTTTGATCTATATGTTGTCATCAATTACCAAAAAGGGGGTGATTGAAAGTGCAACTATCCCTAGGTGGTTTTGGTAATTCATAACAACATATAGGTCATTGAGCTAATGCTATTCCAAGACTATTATTTCAGGAAAGCTTAATGAATGGCATGGCATGGATGATGAAACTGGATCCCTCAAAATATCAAGGACAAAGGATTGGCTCAAGCTCAAAAGCTCAAGACTCTTCATTTTACATTTTAGTGATCCAAGATCACATTGAGTCTATAGGAAAAGCCAATACTATCAAGGAGGGATGAGGTGTTGCTTAATGACCCTCTTGCTTCAAGTGCTTAGTGATATGCTCCAAAAACCCTCAACTACTTTCTCACATCCACATATGACCTAAACCCAAAGTCAAAATCGGTCCCGCCGATTCTTTTTATCCGGCGCCACCGAGTTCATATGTCATAGCCACTGCCACAAACCCTAGGCAAATCGGTCTTACCGATAGGGATCTCGGTCTCACCGAGATGGGATTGTAATCTCTCTGTTTCCCTTCGTAACGTTTCGGTCTAACCGAAGTGAGCGATCGGTCCCACCGAGATTGCAATGTAAACTCCCTGTTTCCCTTTCGTAACATTTCGGTCTCACCGAAATGAGCGAATCGGTCCCACCGTGTTTACCTGACCAACTCTCCGGTTAGCTTATTACCAAAATCGGTCTCATCGAGTTTGTGTAATCGGTCTCACCGATATTACGTTATGCCCTAACCCTAACCATATCGGTCCTACCGAGTTGCATGTCGGTCCCACCGAAAATCCTAATGGTCACTAGGTTTACTAAATCGATGTGACCGAGTCTGTTGAATCGGTCCCACCGAGTTTGGTAAATAGTGTGTAACGGTTAGATTTTGTGTGGAGGCTATATATACCCTCCACCTCCTCTTCATTCGTGGAGAGAGCCACCAGAACAAACCTACACTTCCAACTTACCATTTCTGAGAGAGACCAACCTACTCATGTGTTGAGGCCAAGATATTCCATTCCTACAATATGAATCTTGATCTCTAGCCTTCCCCAAGTTGCTTTCCACTCAAATCTTATTTCCACCTGATCCAAATCCCATGAGAGAGAGTTGAGTGTTGGGGAGACTATCATTTGAAGCACAAGAGCAAGGAGATCATCATCAACGCACCATTTGTTACTTCTTGGAGAGTGGTGTCTCCTAGATTGGCTAGGTGTCACTTGGGAGCCTCCGACAAGATTGTGGAGTTGAACCAAGGAGTTTGTAAGGGCAAGGAGATTGCCTACTTCGTGAAGATCTACCGCTAGTGAGGCAAGTCCTTCGTGGGCGACGGCCATGGTGGGATAGACAAGGTTGCTTCTTCGTGGACCCTTCATGGGTGGAGCCCTCCGTGGACTCGCACAACTATTACCCTTCATGGGTTAAAGTCTCCATCAACATGGATGTACAATGGCACCACCTATCGAAACCACGACAAAAGCATCCGTGTCTCCAATTGCGTTTGAATCCTCCAAACCCTTCCCTTTACATTCTTGCAAGTTGCATGCTTTAATTTCCGCTGCTCATATACTCTTTGCCTGCTTGCTTGAATTGTGTGAAGATTGCTTGACTTGTCCAAAGATAGCTAAAATCTGCAAAGACTAAAATTGGGAAAAGGTTAAGTTTTTAATTGGTCAAGTAGTCTAATCCCCCCCTCTAGACATACTTCAAGGTCCTACAAAAGCAAATACGCGAAGGAAGGATTTTGTTTACTAACCCGGATTCGGAGTTCTCCAGGGGTGTTTGCGGATCTTCCACGCAGCATGTCTGACGCCAAACAATTCTATCAAGCCGAAGAGGGGAGCTCGGTGGAGAAGTTGTTCTGGTTGCAATATCTTGCGCCAGAATACCTAGTACCCTTTGCCAGTCAGCTGAAGCAACTGGTCGAGCTGCATAGGGCAGCCGAGCTAGCCCTCAAGGATTTGATTATCCAGCTTTGTCCTGCCGAACCGATTCCCAGCAGCTACTTCGGACTCGTGAAGCGGCTGGTTAGTACGTGTCCTCGGCTTGACGCCATCAAGCGGTCGGTCTGCATCGAAGGTGCGCGAATGGCTTTTGCCAGTGCCAAGGTGCATTGGGCGAAGATGGATGCTACGAAGTTGATAACCGAAGGACTGCCTGAAGGAAAAGAGCACCACAAGCCCGAGCTGTATTATGACAGTGTCCTGAAGGGATCCCGCCTTGTGGCGGAGCAGTGTTCCAAGGATATTATCTTCCCATGAATGTATGCATGTTGCCCTATGCTGTAATATGAAACAAGATCATGATGTAAAATAATGCTTGTTATTCGAACTAGTACCTCCTATGCGGCTGTTTTTTAAATTAATGCTGAGAGTTGGCTAGTCGTCGGCTTTTGCCCCCACCTAGGAAGTACGGGGGTGTTCGAGATAAATCGAAACACTCTTTACTCCATTTTTTTGGTCCTTAAAGGAGGTTTTTAGCGCGACGAACCAGGCAATCGGACTATAAAGCTTTGTCACCCTCACTTAGCTATAGGAGTTTGACAAAAGAAAAGTAGGCGCAGCCCCCAATGTTCAAAAGACCGAACTTGGGGTTTTAGAAGGCACCTGATCAGATAAAAACCGAATCGTCGCACGATGCATTAGTTAGCGCACAATGTAGAAGAAATCGTTAAGGATTTTGTGACCTCTTGAACAGCTGAGCAGCTCTCATGGCATCATGACTGTCAGTTTTCGGCTTTCTCTACTGAGGTGCTCGTCCGGAAGAACAGGGACACAATTGCTGTAGTTCTCCCTTTACTACCCTAGCCGATATAGCGGAAGGTAGGGTAGCAAGCACAGGAGCCGGGCAACCCAACTGTTGACCAAAGACATGATTCAGCGTCAATCCATATAATGCAATAAGTTCGGGGTGCCAAACTGTACTGTAAAAGTGTCCAGACTTTCTTGCCATGTTATGGGGTACGATGAAGCCCTTGGCAAATTGAGGCGTACCAAAATGTACGGGTGCAATTAAAAAAATAACTAAACAAGGCAAGATCAGGTAATGAACAAAACACTGTCGATTATTTTTCGTTGTAATTTTATTAATACGTCAACGCGTATGTATACAAGTAGAGCAATAAGCAAATAAGGCTATTTAACGTGCCATTACCAAGAGTGAGCTACGTGCGGGTATTTAAAACAGGTATGACGATCGTTAGCAGAGACCACCTGGGTATTGCCTTGTACATCCAAGCCCCTAGCTTCCTTGGTGTATCCGTTCCGCCGTGGGTCCGATGAGCAGGTTTATCAGAAAAGGCCTCGCGAAGAGAAAAAACCTGAAAGAAAGAGAAAAAGTGAAGGTATGCGGATCCAAGAGCGGTTGAGCCGTATTGTGGGTCACAGTCTAGCAGTGCCTCCGTCCGTGCCCATGATATTTTAAGTGCATAGTTGTGTATGCGCGGCATGACTTTTTACCGCATTGCTGGGGCTAGGACGAAGGCCGGGTTGCTAGCTGAGCTCTGGATGAGCCGGATGGTCCTGTTGCAGAGTAGCACGGACCCGCTTAACGGTGTCCGGGTCTTTATTGCCAAATTGAGGTATTGCCTAAGAAGGCTATTCTGTACTTCTGCTGCAAGAGCTGCAGTGTGCTCCTCAGTATAGAGGGAGCGCTCCATGTTTCCATTGACTGTTATAACACCGCGAGGTCCGGGCATTTTGAGCTTAAGGTAAGCATAGTGCGGCACCGCATTGAAACGAGCGAATGCGGTTCGTCCGAGTAGTGTGTGATAACCACTGCGGAAGGGGACGATGTTGAAGAGTAATTCTTCGCTTCAGAAGTTATTCGGGGATCCGAAGACCACGTCCAGTTTGATTGAGCCCGTACAACAGGCCTCTACACCTGGTATGACACCTTTAAAGGTGGTTTTGGTGGGTTTGATCCTTGACGGACCAATACCCATTTTGCACACTGTATCCTAATAAAGAAGGTTCAGGCTGCTGCCACCGTCCATGAGGACACGTGTGAGGTGGAATCTGTCAATGATAGGGTCAAGCACTAGTGCGGCTGAACAGCCGTGATGGGTACTGGTCGGATGGTCCCTTCGATCAAAGGTGATCGAACAGGAGGACCATGGGTTGTATTTTGGGAAGACTGGCTCCATCGCGTAGACGTCCCTTAGTGCGCGCTTCCGCTCCCTTTTGGGGATATGGGTAGCATATATCATATTCACCATTTTCACTTGGGGAGGAAACTTCTTCTGTCCCCCTGTGTTCGGTGGCCGGGGTTCCTCGTCGTCGTTGCTTTGTAATACCTTTCCTCCATTTTTGGCGTTTACTTTGCTGGCCTGTTTAAAGACCCAGCATTTTTTGTTGGTATGATTGGCTGGCCTATCGGCGGTGCCATTGATAAGGCATGGACGATCAAGTATGCGGTCCAGGCTGGGAGGGCCCGGATTGTTTCTATTAAATGGCTTTTTCCGCTGCTAGGACTTGGAGCCACTGAATCCGGCATTGACGGCCGTGTCTTTGGAGTTTTCGCCATTGTTTCAACGCTTGCATTTACTGCATTGGGGCTTGCCATTACTGTCTCTGGATTCCGAAAGCCAGGTTTACTTGAGGTGTGGTTGCTACGAGCTAGCCAGCTATCCTCGCCCCCACAAAAGCGAGTCATGAGCGTCGTGAGGGCTGCCATGGACTTCGGCTTCTCTTGGCCAAGGTGTCGGGCGAGCCACTCGTCGCGGATGTATGCTTAAAGGCCGCTAGGGCTTCGGCATCCGGACAGTCGACGATTTGGTTCTTTTTAGTTCAGAAGTGAGTCAAGAACTTCCTGGCTAACTCTCTGGGCTATTGGATTATATCACTTAGGTCATCGGCATTTGGAGGTCGGACATAAGTTCCCTGGAAGTTGTCAAGGAATGCATCTTCTAGGTTCTCCCAACTGCCAATACTGTTTTCGGGCAGACTGTTCAACAAGTGCCTCGCTGGTCCCTTGAGTTTTAGCGGGAGATACTTGATGGCATGGAGGTCATCGCCGCAGGCCATGTGTATATGGAGAAGGAAGTCCTCAATCCATACCGCTGGATCTGTTGTTCCATCATATGATTCAATGTTTACGGGTTTAAACACTTCTGGGAATTCATGTTCCATTACTTCATCAGTGAAGCAGAGGGGGTGTGCGGCGCCTCTGTGTCGGGCTACGTTGCAACACAGCTCTAATGGAGCTGGTCTGCGGTAATCGGCCTGTGGAGGTTTGTATTTGTTATATTCGGTGTGGTGATCGTTGTTGTGCATTGGGTCGCACCCCCGCGATTCGTATATCGATCTAGTCTGGCCTGATTTGTTCTCCAAGTCGTACCGCAGGTCATGTGTGTATCTTCGAGTTGTTGTGTTTCTATTTGTTCGATGACGTGGTGCCGGCTTGTGTTCGGGCTGAATTGCTGCTTTATCTCGACCACACGGTGGCCGGTCAGCCGTATTATGCACTGGTAATGCCGGCTCCAGCGCCTCGTCATCGAATTGAGGTAGCAGTTTCTGCTTCGGGTAACTTTTTGTTGGGCGTTCCAGTCCGTATTCCTCCGCTGCCAGGACCTCAGTCCATCTATTAGTGAGCAGACCTTGATCAGCTTGAAGCTGATGCTTCTTCTTCTTCAGGCTCCTTGCCGTGGCTATAAGACGGTGCTTAAAGAGCTCCTGCTCGACGGGATCCTCTCGCACGATAAATTCTTCATCGCCGAGGCTTACCTCATCTTCGGAGATAGGCATGTAGTTGTTGTCCTCTGAGTCGTCGTTCATGGCCTGTTCACCGGGGCTGGCTCGGCCATCTTCCCATTCAGCCTGTTCGAAACTTTGCTTGGTGGGGTCTTTATTTTCTTCGGCATCGTCCGGAGTGCTATTCTCTCTTGTGCCGGTATCGCTATTTTTACTGTGGCGTGATTTATAGCGGCGCCGCTGACATCGGCACTTAGACTGCTTCTCAGGAAGTCTGTCATCAACTGCATCTTTTATGTCATCACCACTATCTTCTTTGGGTGTATCCACCATGTATATATCGTATGAGGAGGTGGCTGTCCAGCACCCTATGGGCGGTGGTTCCTTTTCTTCTCCGGCATCGTTGTCCACACTGACGATGTCTTCAGAGTCAAAATCAAGCATGTCGGTTAAATCGTCAACAGTGGTTATCAAGTGGATGGTGGGTGGCCACCGAAGCTCTTCGTCGTCCGCTTCCCATTCAAGCCAAACATAGTTCGGCCAAGAATCCCCTGACAAGGAGAGGAACTTTAATTAGTTCAACATGTCGCCCAAGGGTCAGTGTTGGAAGATGTCCGCTGAGCTAAACTCTAAGATTGGCGCCCGGTCAGATTCGATGGGTGTGGATACACGCGGTTCGGAGCCTATGGCCGGAGACGAGTCGGAGGTTCTGATGACACAGGCCTTGTTGGAGGTAAGATCTGTGTTTGGCTCTAGCGCTGTTGAGTCCCCGACTTCCGTGGCGAGGTTGAGGCTCCCTTCCTCGGATGGCGCGCTCCGCTCTGGATCTAGGGCCAGTGCGGTTACAGGCGTAATATCCCGCACACCATCTGATGACAGATTTAGGTCATGTTCATCGTGGCGGAGGGGCGCAGCTGTCATGGGCTCGAATCCGTCGAAGATCAAGTCTCCGCGGATGTCGGTGGTGTACTTAAAGCTTCCAAACCTGACCTGATGGCCAGGGGCGTAGCTGTCTATCTATTCCAGATGGCCAATCGAGTTGGCCCGTAGTGCGAAGCCGCCAAAAATGAAGATCTGTCCGGGGAGAAAAACTTCACCCTGGACAGTGTTGTTGTAGACGATCCGAGGAGCCATCCAGCCTTATGGTGACGACACAGTGGAACTCTCAATGAAAGCACCAATGTCGGTGACAAAACAGGCGGATCTCGGGTAGGGGGTCCCGAACTATACGTCTAAGGCTAATGGTAACAGGACGCGGGGGACACAATGTTTACCCATGTTCGGGCCCTCTCGATGGAGGCAATACCCTACTTCGCGCTTGATTGATCTTGATGACATGAGTATTACAAGAGTTGATCTACCTTGAGATCGTAGAGGCTAAACCCTAGAAGCTAGCCTATGGTTATGATTTGTCAGGACCCCGACTCGATGTCACATCGATCTAGCCGGTAACACCTCATATCACTTTGCGGCCTCACGCACGGTATCCCCACGGGTGTCGTCTTACCTTTTCCCGGGACCGTTTGCGCCTTTTGGCTCACGTATATGATAGTGTCGCTAGCATCCATATGATAAGGAGCCCGGGCTGACATGACTAGTCGTAAACCCAAAGTGGCACAGACTTACAGGGACAGGCATCCATGACCAAGCTTCGAACGTGTCGGTCATCAGCAAGTGGGTCCGGGCTGTAGCACTGGGCTAGCAGGACTCCGGTAAACCGGGCTGTAGCGGGCTAACAGGACTCCGGTACTCAAAGCGTGACATTTCCCCGAAGGGACAGACACAGGAACGAAGAAGGACACATGCCGGCCAGCCTAAGTGTTCCAGAGCAGTAGCAAGCTACCATGGCTCAGCGGTAACACTAGGAGACATTTCCCGGTAAGAGAGGCTACTAAAGATAAACAACTAGATAGTCCGATCCCACACATAGCACTACACATTACACGTACGCATAACATGCAAGTATGTGCTGTACAACATGGCATCACAGCATAACTCAACAATTATATGGATAAAGGCTTAGAAGAGCCATCATAGCATTTATTGCAAACAGGGGTCACAAGACCCGTCATACAGAGCATACAAGCAACAAGCGGAAGCATTACATGTCTGGGTACAAACATCTATAAATGAAAAAGGCTGGAAGCCTGACTATCTACAACATCCGATCAAGATCGTAGCTGAGGTACTAGCTACTAGTCGAAGTCCACGAGAACACTAGTAAGACCGAAGTCTCCGCTGCAAAAACATAAACAAAGCAACATGAGTACAAAGGTACTCAGCAAGACTTACATCAGATCCTATCATACATGCAATTGTATCAAGAGGGTAATGTGGGGTTTAGTTGCAGCAAGCCAGCTTTGACTCTGTGGCTATCCTGTTCTACGACTACCAGAAACTTTTGAGGTGAAACAACGAACACGAGTCCACTAACCACCACACAATACACTACTATGGATTCATCCCCGTCTCCCTACGAGAAGGCCATCCATAGCACTCACACTTGTCTTGAGCATTTTATAGTATCCACTTCAAGTTGTCTATTTACCATGTAAGCATCCAAGAAGTCCATAACCGCGGACCCGGCTATTCGAATAGATCATGTTAACCCTGCAGGGGTGTACTTCTTCACACACGCTCTCGCCACTTACCGCCATGTACACGTCGTGTATCTCGGCAACCTTCAAGCGGAAGCCTGGCGAGGGTGTCGGCCACGACCTGACTAACCACACAAGACTCTAGCCCAGGTTTATCGCCTATTCGGGTTCCATCCGCAAGGAGATCCGGCCGGGGTGTCGCTCACGGCCCCAAACGATGTGAGCAGGGTTCCCGAGCCCACCAACCGGGTGCCACTCGGTACACCGGGCCACGTGTGCCTAGTCTATCCCAAGCCCACCCTGCCGGGTGCCACTTGGTAGAAAAATAGCACTACCTACAAACACCAGAAACTAGTTGCGACTCCTGGACAGAGACCAAGTTGGTTAATAAGTCGAGAGGGGTCGAGTTACCGAAACCCAATGTGTGGTAGTATCGAGTCATTGGACAACATACACAGAACTCAGTGCTTAAGGACGGTTCCAGTGAGACAACCCACCATGTACTCCTACATGGCCTCTCACCGCTACCTTTACCAAATCGTGTTCACACACTTCACTCTCAGCAATAGAACATATCGTGACACTCCAATTCATTCCCAATGAACCAGACCTGACACACTCTAAGCAATAGCAGGCATAGCATGGTAGGAACACATCAGGGCTTCAATCAACTCCTACACATGCTAGTGGGTTTTAACTATTTACTGTGGCAATGACAGGTCATGCAGAGGAATGGGTTCAACTACCGCAGCACAAAGTAGCAGATGAATCGTTGTTGTCCTAATGCAATAACTGAGAGCAGGAGCGAGAGAGTAGGGTTTTATCGAAACGAACAAGGGGGGTTGCTTGCCTGGTAACACAACAAGGGAGGCACTGCTTCACAGACAGGTACTCTGGAACGTCTCCGGAGCAGGACCTATCGAGAAGGAACGGTGCCGGCAATCAATACACAATCATATGCAACAATATGATGCATGAACATGGCATGTAGATGTGATGCTGTTGAGCTAATGCAACTAGTGTTCAATTGGTTTGAAGTCCATTTGAACCAAAGGTTCAAATGCATTTCTAAATTAGGTCTCTTATATATGCCATAATGTGTTTTCCCATATTCAGCATGTATAAGTTGGTTTTTCATGCATGAAACTAGTACAGATGGAAAGGTTGCATTTTTCTGATAATTTTTCATATATAAATTATTTAAATCTGAGCTACGGTTCAATTGTTATGAATTTTTGAAGTTTAAATCATTTTCTGGATTTTCTGAATTATTTTAATTCCAGAAAATATATAATTGCGTCAGCATGACGTCATCATGCATCAGCGGTCAACGCGGCTGTCCAGGTCAATCCTGACGTGTGGGACCCACACGTCAGTGACACTGGGGTTAACCCCGAGTCAAACCCGGGCTGACTAGCTTTGACTAAGCCCTGGGGCCCACTTGTCAGCGTCAGTAGGTGGGGGATTAGTGACTAATTAGCTAAGCCACGTCAGCCCGCCGGAGTTCTGGCCGGCGGCGACCATTAGCGCGGCGGCGACTCGCCGGACTTGCGTTACAGACGGCGTTTGATCGCGCGAAGACCACCGGGGCGTAGCCCGTCTTCGTCCGCAACCAGGGGAGCTGATGGGGGGCTGCGGGGGCGCCGGAGCTCGCCGGAGC
>NC_057801.1:245825828-245834700 GCF_018294505.1 Triticum aestivum
CTGCTGCTGGGCTGCGCAGGGGAGGGGAGGCCCAGGTAGGCCCCTCCTTCTTTTATTTTTGTTTTCTAATTTTTCTGACATTTGTTTTGATTTAATAAATATATTAAATCATTTAATTTCCTTATGCCAATTTTTGTAGGGGCTAATGGTATTATTCCAGAGCTCTTTTATAATTGGCATAATTTTTGGACCATATTTCATATATATAGAAATATATTTCCAATGCAAATATTTACCGAATTAATCCAAATGGCCAAAATAAATGTCCATGAGCTCCTAAAAATATTGGTTTGATTTTTATCTCTGTCCAATATTTTCAGAGGGCAACATGAGAATTTTCTTGGATCCTTTTGGAGAAATTTTTATCTGGGTCATTTTCAAAAAATGATTCTGAGGGTTCCATCAATCCTCATTTCAAATTTAAATGAAATTTAAATATGATGCACAAATAGCTAGCTAGTCTAAGTCATAACAGACTAGGGATGTGACAACTCGCCCCCACTTGAAAGAATCTCGTCCCGAGATTCAGGGGTCAACGCAAAGAAAGCGGGGTACTCCAGTCGAAGACGATCTTCTCGCTCCCAGGTAGCTTCTCTCTCGGAATGATGAGACCACTGAACTTTGAGAAACTTGATGTTCTGACGTCGGGTAACACGCTCTGCTTGATCAAGAATGCGAACCGGGTACTCTCGGTATGTGAGGTTATCTTGGAGATCAAGCGTTTCGTGGTCCACTCCGCGGATGGGATCCGAGAAGCAACGCCTGAGTTGAGAGACGTGGAAGACATCATGAACTCGAGAAAGATGTGGGGGTAGTTCCAATTGGTAGGCAACCTCTCCTCGTTTAGCGAGAATGCGAAAGGGACCAATGTAACGAGGAGCCAACTTGCCCTTGATACCGAAACGATGGGTACCCTTTAAAGGAGTAACCCGAAGGTAAGCTTGGTCGCCAATTCCATAAGTCATATCCTTATGATGACGATCGTACTGGCTCTTCTGACGAGACTGGGCTGTTTTCAAATTCTCACGAATGATGCGAACTTGCTCTTCTGCCTCCTGGATCATATCCGGTCCAAAGAATTGTCTTTCACCGGTTTCTGACCAGTTCAAAGGTGTTCGACACCTTCGTCCATAGAGAACCTCAAAAGGAGCTTTCTTGAGGCTGGATTGGTAGCTATTGTTATAAGCAAACTCGGCGAAGGGAAGACATTTCTCCCAATCCATATCGAATGAGATAACGCAAGATCTGAGCATGTCTTCGAGAATTTGATTGACCCGTTCCACCTGACCACTCGACTGAGGGTGGAAAGCGGTACTGAAGGAAAGATGGGTTCCCATGGCAGTTTGGAAACTCTCCCAGAAATGAGAAGTGAAAAGACTGCCACGGTCTGAATTGATCTTTAGTGGAACACCATGAAGTGACACTATTCGAGAAATATATAAGTCAGCAAGCTGACTAGCAGTGATACTCTCTCGAACGGGGAGGAAGTGAGCCACTTTGGAAAGACGATCAACGACTACGAAGACAGCGTTATTCCCTCTTTTGGTCCTGGGAAAGCCGGTAATGAAGTCCATACCAACTTTATCCCATTTCCATTCAGGAATAGCTAAAGGCTGAAGGGTGCCAGCAGGTCTTTGAGGCTCTGCCTTAACGCGACGACAAACGTCACATTTAGCAATGAACTCAGCGATTTCTCTTTTCATCCTAGTCCACCAGAACCTCTGGCGTAGGTCCTGATACATCTTAGAGCTACCGGGATGAATTGTGAGGGGAGATTCATGCGCCTCCCTAAGAATCAACTGCCGAAGATGTTGCTTCTTGGGAACCACCAAGCGATTCTCAAAGAAAACAACACCACGATCATCCATAGAGAAACATCCACCAACTCCCTTCTTAATGTTCCTCTTGATCCGGGTAATCCCTGTATCATGTTTCTGGGCTTCGATGATAAGATCCACAAGGGTAGGTTTCGCCACCAAGGTAGAAAGGAATCCGCGAGGCGCAATGTGAAGGTTAAGCTTATAGAATTCCTCATGGAGAAGTGGTTGGCCTTGCTGCAACATGAGATTGTTGCAATAGGATTTACGGCTTAGAGCATCAGCCATGACATTGGCTTTGCCTGGGGTGTAGGTAATCCCTAGATCATAATCTGTGATCAACTCCAACCAACGTCTTTGCCTAAGGTTCAGATCTGGTTGGGTGAAGATATACTTGAGACTCTGGTGATCGGTGTAGATCTCGCAACGTTTACCAAGGAGGTAATGTCGCCAAGTCTTGAGTGCATAGACTACGGCTGCAAGCTCTAGATCATGTGTAGGATAATTCTCCTCATGTGGGTGCAACTGTCGAGATGCATAGGCAATCACATGACGATCCTGCATAAGAATGCAACCTAGTCCTTGTCGTGAGGCGTCGCAGTAGATAATAAAGTCTTTAGTGAAATCCGGTGGCACAAGTATGGGAGCAGAAGTCAGGCGTCTTTTCAGTTCCTGAAAGCTGTACTCACACTGTGGGGACCACTCAAACTTTTTATCTTTCTTGAGAAGTTCCGTGAGGGGTTTGGCTACTTTGGAGAAGTTTTCAACAAAGCAGCGACAATAGCTGGCTAGACCAAGGAAACTCCTAACTTGTTTCACGGTCTCAGGTGGAGTCCAATCGAGAACGGCTTGAACTCTCTCGGGATTGACAGCAATGCCCTTACCAGAGATTACGTGGCCTAGGTAGGTCACTTCTGGCAACCAAAATTCACACTTGGAGAACTTGGCATAAAGGCGGTGCTCTCTGAGTTTTTCTAACACAAGTCTAAGATGTTCGGCATGCTCTTCCTCGCTCTTCGAGTAAATAAGAATATCATCGAGGTAAACCACGACGAACTTATCTAAGTACTCCATGAAGATCGAGTTCATCAAACGGGAGAATGTGGCTGGGGCGTTGGTTAGACCAAAGGACATGACGGTGTACTCGTACTGGCCATAACGAGTGACAAAAGCTGTCTTGGGAATGTCCCCGTTTCTGATCTTGATTTGATGGTAGCCTAACCTTAAATCCATCTTGGAGAAGACTGAGGATCCAGCGAGCTGATCATACAGGTCGTTGATCCTGGGAAGCGGATACTTGTTCTTTATCGTGACCAAATTAACGGGACGATAATCTACAACCATCCGGTCCGTACCATCCTTCTTCTTGACGAAGAGGACGGGGCAAGCCCAAGGAGAAGAACTAGGACGGATGAAACCCTTTTGCAAGGACTCATCGAGTTGTTTCTTAAGCTCGGCTAGTTCTAAGGGTGCCATCTTGTAAGGTCTCCGGGAGATTGGAGCTGTTCCTGGGATAAGATCTATGACGAACTCTACATCTCTGTCAGGTGGAACACCTGGCAGTTCCTCTGGAAAGACATCCGGAAAGTCACGGACTACCGGGATATCTTCAAGGTCTGGAAGAGGGATGGCATTAAGAGAATAGAGTTGACGCTTTGCAACTCTAGTGGAGACGGTGACTATCTTGCCAGATGGGTGTGTAAGTTGAACAGATCTTGTGTAACAATCAATCTTGGCATGATGAGCTGTCATCCAGTCCATACCCAAGATGATGTTAATATCTGAAGACTTGAGGGCTACAAGTGATGCAAGGAATACAAGTCTATCAACAAGAATTTCGTTACCATGGCTGATTCTGGTGGTCTGCCATCTAGACCCTGGGGTTTGGATTTCAAGCGGAGTTGGCATATCACAAAATGACATGTCGTGCAAACGAGCATAACCTTCAGAAATGAAGGAGTGAGATGCTCCAGTATCGAATAGAACTGATGCTGGGTGACAATTGATAAGGAGGGTACCAAGAACGACATCTGGATCATCATGAGCGTCTTTAGCTGAGACGTGATGCACACGTCCACGTTCAGTGGGGGCTGACTTGACACTGATCATCTTGCGTGATGGCTTAATACAGCCAACAGTCTTCTCGGGCTGGGGTGGAGCATAACTAGTCTGAGAGCAGTCACGTGCATAGTGTCCTGGCTTCCCGCATGTGAAGCAAGTCCCTGAGGTTGGACGTGGACCCGCACTGACAAACGGTCTACCAGTAGGCCCGGGTGGAACATACGACTGAGCTGGAGAAGGCACCACATAGGATGGCCTCGGTGTATAACCGGAAGGAAGAGCGGAGTTTGGAACCCAAATCCGGCGCTTCTGGGAACTAGAACCGGAGGAAGATCCCAAATCACGGGTGTGCTTACGAGACTCCTCGTAAGTGAGTTGAGCTGTCTTTGCATTGATGGCCTTGTTCACAAGGGCTTGGAATGTATCACAATGATGCAGGTGGAGATCACGACGCAACTTGGGGTTGAGACCCTTCCGGAACCTAGCTTGCTTCTTGGCGTCCGTGGACACTTCTTCTGTGGCATAGCGGGCAAGGTTCTCGAATTCTCTGCTATAAGCATCAACAGCCATCTTACTCTGGGTGAAACTACAGAACTCTTCTCTCTTGCGATAATGAGGGCCTGGGGAATGTGATGCTCGCGAAAAGCCTCAGTGAAATCCTTCCAGGTAGGAATCTGGCCAACTGGAAGCATAGCCTCATAGTTCTGCCACCAAAGACTAGCAGGACCTTCTAGGTGATATGTGGCATAAGTGACCTTGTCATCTTCAGCTACGTTCGCGGAACGCAGCTTATGGGTGATGCTACGGAGCCAGTCATCTGCATCGAGTGGCTCGATGGAATGATGAAAAGTAGGTGGGTGCAAGCGAATGAAATCATGAATGGTAGCAGACCCTTTGAACTGATGTGCGGTGTTTTCCTCGATACGTGCCAACAAACGATTAGACTCACGCTTGTTCCTCTCCATCTCTAGCATGAGCTCTGTCAACGAAGACTGGTCGGGAGGATCCTCATCCCTACCATCTCCATGGTTCTGGCTACGAACAACAGAACTTGATGACATCCTGGTGAAACGAAACCAAGGACGGAATCATCATCAACTATCGACTGTAGAATGTAGGACAAGGAATTAGTATCTCTCGAGCTCCTAGGAAAATTCCGGCAGCATAACGGCAGTAAAATGCTCAGAATGAGACATCCTACTAAACATAGGGTGGTAACATACTTATCATCATCACTCAAGGTTCTGAGATAGTACTAAACAGACTACACCGGAAGTACTCGAAACTGGGGTATGACTCTGATCAACCAGTCCTATGGGACTACGGAGTAGTAACACGTGATCCTGATAGACGGAAGAGGAGCCTAGTTCCTTAATCCCGTCGGAAAGATAGGATGACTCAGATCAGAAGGCCATGAGGTAAAGGAGTAAAAAGATCCTTACGTTCCTTCCCACAATCAATTCCCTTACATAACTAAAGATTTTCTAGACTCAACTTCGACCAGTTTGGCTTGGTAAACCTACAGGCAGTCAAGCTCTGATACCAAAGCTGTCAGGACCCCGACTCGATGTCACATCGATCTAGCCAGTAACACCTCATATCACTTTGCGGCCTCACGCACGGTATCCCCACGGGTGTCATCTTACCTTTTCCCGGGACCGTTTGCGCCTTTTGGCTCACGTATATGATAGTGTCGCTAGCATCCATATGATAAGGAGCCCGGGCTGACATGACTAGTCGTAAACCCAAAGTGGCACAGACTTACAGGGACAGGCATCCATGACCCAGCTTCGAACGTGTCGGTCATCAGCAAGTGGGTCCGGGCTGTAGCACTGGGCTAGCAGGACTCCGGTAAACCGGGCTGTAGCGGGCTAACAGGACTCCGGTACTCAAAGCGTGACATTTCCCCGAAGGGACAGACACAGGAACGAAGAAGGACACATGCCGGCCAGCCTAAGTGTTCCAGAGCAGTAGCAAGCTACCATGGCTCAGCGGTAACACTAGGAGACATTTCCCGGTAAGAGAGGCTACTAAAGATAAACAACTAGATAGTCAGATCCCACACATAGCACTACACATTACACGTACGCATAACATGCAAGTATGTGCTTTACAACATGGCATCACAGCATAACTCAACAATTATATGGATAAAGGCTCAGAAGAGCCATCATAGCATTTATTGCAAACAGGGGTCACAAGACCCGTCATACAGAGCATACAAGCAACAAGCGGAAGCATTACATGTCTGGGTACAGACATCTATAAATGAAAAAGGCTGGAAGCCTGACTATCTACAACATCCGATCAAGATCGTAGCTGAGGTACTAGCTACTAGTCGAAGTCCACGAGAACACTAGTAAGACCGAAGTCTCCGCTGCAAAAACATAAACAAAGCAACATGAGTACAAAGGTACTCAGCAAGACTTACATCAGATCCTATCATACATGCAATTGTATCAAGAGGGTAATGTGGGGTTTAGTTGCAGCAAGCCAGCTTTGAATCTGTGGCTATCCTGTTCTACGACTACCAGAAACTTTTGAGGTGAAACAACGAACACGAGTCCACTAACCACCACACAATACACTACTATGGATTCATCCCCGTCTCCCTACGAGAAGGCCATCCATAGAACTCACACTTGTCTTGAGCATTTTATAGTATCCACTTCAAGTTGTCTATGTACCATGTAAGCATCCAAGAAGTCCATAACCGCGGACCCGGCTATTCGAATAGATCATGTTAACCATGCAGGGGTGTACTTCTTCACACACGCTCTCGCCACTTACCGCCATGTACACGTCGTGTATCTCGGCCACCTTCAAGCGGAAGCCTGGCGAGGGTGTCGGCCATGACCTGACTAACCACACAAGACTCTAGCCCAGGTTTATCGCCTATTCGGGTTCCATCCGCAAGGAGATCCGGCCGGGGTGTCGCTCACGGCCCCAAACGATGTGAGCAGGGTTCCCGAGCCCACCAACCGGGTGCCACTCGGTACACCGGGCCACGTGTGCCTAGTCTGTCCCAAGCCCACCCTGCCGGGTGCCACTTGGTAGAAAAATAGCACTACCTACAAACACCAGAAACTAGTTGCGACTCCTGGACAGAGACCAAGTTGGTTAATAAGTCGAGAGGGGTCGAGTTACCGGAACCCAATGTGTGGTAGTATCGAGTCATTGGACAACATACACAGAACTCAGTGCTTAAGGATGGTTCCAGTGAGACAACCCACCATGTACTCCTACATGGCCTCTCACCACTACCTTTACCAAATCGTGTTCACACACTTCACTCTCAGCAATAGAACATATCGTGACACTCCAATTCATTCCCAATGAACCAGACCTGACACACTCTAAGCAATAGCAGGCATAGCATGGTAGGAACACATCAGTGGCTTCAATCAACTCCTACACATGCTAGTGGGTTTTAACTATTTACTGTGGCAATGACAGGTCATGCAGAGGAATGGGTTCAACTACCGCAGCACAAAGTAGCAGATGAATCGTTGTTGTCCTAATGCAATAACTGAGAGCAGGAGCGAGAGAGTAGGTTTTTATCGAAATGAACAAGGGGGGTTGCTTGCCTGGTAACACAACAAGGGAGGCACTGCTTCACAGACAGGTACTCTGGAACGTCTCCGGAGCAGGACCTATCGAGAAGCAACGGTGCCGGCAATCAATACACAATCATATGCAACAATATGATGCATGAACATGGCATGTAGATGTGATGCTGTTGAGCTAATGCAACTAGTGTTCAATTGGTTTGAAGTCCATTTGAACCAAAGGTTCAAATGCATTTCTAAATTAGGTCTCTTATATATGCCATAATGTGTTTTCCCATATTCAGCATGTATAAGTTGGTTTTTCATGCATGAAACTAGTACAGATGGAAAGGTTGCATTTTTCTGATAATTTTTCATATATAAATTATTTAAATCTGAGCTACGGTTGAATTGTTATGAATTTTTGAAGTTTAAATCATTTTCTGGATTTTCTGAATTATTTTAATTCCAGAAAATATATAATTGCGTCAGCATGACGTCATCATGCATCAGCGGTCAACGCGGCTGTCCAGGTCAATCCTGACGTGTGGGACCCACACGTCAGTGACACTGGGGTTAACCCCGAGTCAAACCCGGGCTGACTAGCTTTGACTAAGCCCTGGGGCCCACTTGTCAGCGTCAGTAGGTGGGGGATTAGTGACTAATTAGCTAAGCCACGTCAGCCCGCCGGAGTTCTGGCCGGCGGCGACCATTAGCGCGGCGGCGACTCGCCGGACTTGCGTTACAGACGGCGTTTGATCGCGCGAAGACCACCGGGGCGTAGCCCGTCTTCGTCCGCAACCAGGGGAGCTGATGGGGGGCTGCGGGGGCGCCGGAGCTCGCCGGAGCGAAGCTCGGGGCGGCGGCCGGAGTTCGGCTGTGTTCGGGGGCGCGGCTGCAGCGTGCAAACGCGCGAACTAAAACGCTAGCGGGGCACTACGAGGTGCGGCGAGAGTGCTAGGTGCACTGGCGTGGCCAAAAGGTCGCCGGAGCAACGCCGGCGACAAGCTCGAGCGGAGGCGAGCTTCGGCCATGGCGGAGCTAAGGCCTAGACGGCGTAATCGCGAGGGGGAGGAGAGGGGTTCGAAGCAGAGGCTCACGGGGAGGTCGATGAGCAGCTCGGTGGTCTCGGGGAGGCGTCGGAGGCGGCGAATCGACCGCGGCGATCTTCGGTGGCCGGCGACGGAAACGGCGATGGTGGCGGCGTTGCAGCGCGTCCGGGAGGTCCGTAGCTCAACGAGGAGGTGGAGGGGGTTGTGGCGGAGCTCGGAAGCGGGTCGGGGAGGCGAGGGGAGGCCAGTGGCTACGGCGATGCCCGTCGGCGGCGGCGGTGGTTCTCGGGTGAGAGGGAGAGAGAGCAGGGGGAGAGGAGGAGGGCGAGGGAGAGTGAGAGCGGTGCGGGGCAGCTGCGTGGCTTCGTCCGGGGCATCGAGGGCGAGAGAAGGA